>NW_027498020.1:0-29106 GCF_021521415.1 Bidens hawaiensis
TTCTTGGGACGGTGAACTTTTCGTTTTTTCTTCGATGGCCCCGCCTCAGTATCCGCAACCTTCACATTTGTGTGCTCCGACTGAGAAGCTACAAAAGCTCTCTTTTTCTCCAATTCTGCTAACAAAGATGAGACAGATGAAAGTTCAGAAACACCCGCGTCAGAGTCTTCTCCTTCATCCGAAGCGGAAAACTGAGAATCATCTCCATCATCATCACTCGATGATAAGATGGTAATCGTTCCGTCGGAAGTAACGGCAGTAAGGGGAAGAGGGTTTAGAACATGCGCACCTGTTTCAAAGTGGCATCAGAGGTGATGGGGTCAGCTCTAACTTTCTTGGGAAAAAGAAACCGAGTCTTAGTCTTTTCAAGAATAGGCTGATCCCCCGCCTCGTGGATACTTTTTCGGACACACCCCCTGTCTTCAAAGAGAGAGTTAATCATAGAACTCCGACCTGAAAAAGGATAGGAACTTAATCATGAAAACACTCACAAAAAGCAAAGAGACAGTGAAAGGTAACTTACGTTCATTTAAATCTACAAAAATGGGCTCCATAAATTCTGTTGGCCATAAACGACTCATGCCTGCCCACACTAAAGCTTCCTCCGGCAAAGCCCGCATGGGTGTTGGTTCCATCGTGAGTACACGATACCATTCTTGACCTTCATGATTAGCGGTAACAATGTCAGGAAGGGCAGAATTCACCGGACGGCGAACTATGTTTATGGCACCACGTCTTCAGAAATCCAAAAGAACTTATTTCGCCAATCCGTGGATACCTTTTCAACTTCATATCTGATGCTTCGGTCATAAAACACCTAACACGTATACCAACCATTACGAATGGCAAGACGATAAAAAACTGGAAACCGATCAATATGTGGCACCATGTCATGTGCTATGCATACGAATTCATAATGACGAATTCGCATCATAGCACGAGGATGCAATTGAGATAAATGGATTCCATAGGCAGTTAACACCTTCTGAAGGAATCTCGTTATGGGTAAACGGAAGTTCCCATGAACAAAATAATCGGCATACAAAGCCATTTTCCCAGGCGGTGGGAAACTGGCTATAGAACCAATAGAAGGAAACTCTGGCTCCCACTCGGGTGGGATACCATACGTTTCCAATAACTTTTAATATTCTGAGTAATCCCATGCAATTTCTATCTCATCAACTTCAGTCTGAACGTTCGACATTTTAGGAAGATCTAAGGAGGACATATAAGAAATATTCGATACTTTATCAGAGAGAAAACAAAAATATGACTAGAGAATAAAGACGATAAAACTTCTATTAGAAGATATATCTCATTATTTATACCCATCGCAATTAATGCGATAGGATATGAACAGTAGAGAGAGAAAAACATCACCTAACCAACGACTGGCACGTCACGCGGGAAATTCGAAAAAGAGAAAGAGTTGTACAGTCGGGTACAGTGACAGCCGTAAAAAACGTTCCATCGCCTGTTCACGCGCCTGCGAGTGGTCAACTTGTCCTTTTTCATGATTATCCATACCATTAGAAGATATTTTCTACCTAACTTCTGAATAATAAAAATCCCCAATACGCATTAAGTCCAGAATTTCACCCGCATAAAGATTTCACACGGAAGAAACACTAGACTGGGGGGACTTGTAGAGGTAATGTACCAAAAAGACCCAAATACCCTTAAGTACCACCCGTGGGTCACAGAGAATCCTCTTATATGCCACATGCGGGACACATGGACCACCCGCATATCACGAATGAGGAGGAACGTCCTCACAACACGCGCGGAAGCATCCTGGCATCCTCAAAAGTCATCCGCAGGACGGGATATCTGTCCGCCTAAACATCCGGAAGAAAATGCCAGTAGGACAGCTGTCATCACTCAAATACTCTCTAGAAGAAGATTCATGACTCTTAATTGGGGAATACGTGACTGAACAGCCAATAAATAAAGGACACTTGGCCAGTTTGTTATAACCATGCACATGGCCATGGTGCAATCCATCCTATCATTGGGCGACGCGTGTCCAGGTTGTTATACCCATGCACATAGGACGTATAGCTCAACCTATCACAAGAGGACACGCGTCCAAGCAGTTATCAAAGATCTTCTGGAAGAGGACAGCTGGCCCAATCACCTTCCTACATCCTTCGGCTATAAATACCTTGTCAAACGGTATGAGGTATTCATTCACTCACCTACATTCTGACTACACTTAGTCTATTTACTTCAGTACTTTCTCCCTTACGAACGTTACTGATTCTCACGCCGGAGGGTGGTTACAGGAAGACCCCCCCTCTTGTCCTTCCTGTAACGAGACTCACGGTGTTTGTTTTGCAGGTTCCAGTCATTGGACTTTGGGAAGTTATACTCATATCATAGGTAGTAATTATCGTATTGTACCCTGTGGACTCATTGGATCTAGGACCCATACCCGGGGAGAGGATCCGTGTTTCTTCAATCATCACAACCACAAATAGTAGAGAACAAATTTGTATACATACAATTAGCATCTTTTAAAAGCTAAGCAGGATGAGATCAGCAGTGTACAAACATTAGAAGGCCAAGTTACAACTGGGAATGCACAAAGATAGACAAAACTGTAATATTATAAATGAATATTTGGTATACGTATTAACAAAATTGGCGAGGGGTTGTTAATATAGGCTTAGGTCCGGTACATGGCTGCAACATATGTTGCCACGCCAAAGACCGGAGCACCATCATAGCCATAAACCATAGAGAAAGTTTCAAAACATCGACAGGCTGCAACTTAACCGAAGTTCATTCAACATGCAACATTCTTCAAATAAGATACTGATTGACCAATTTGTAAATTAGCAATTGCAAGTTTGTTAAGGAGTCACGGGGAAAGTTACCAGACCAACACCATATCGAAACGACCACTGCCTTGTCGGGTTCGATTCTAAAACCCCATTTCTCTCTGTAAATCTCTTCACCACCATCATTGTTTCTAGGGTTCCGGTCATTGATAAAGTAATAGAGAAGTAACGGCGGAGACAAGTGGCCGGAAAACCAGACCCGCCACGACTCAATCGCCTAGGGTTCCTGAATTTAACCTGGCAAAACGCCCTGAGAAAGCTTAACTTTTAACAGACACCGCAACATAGTGTTTTGAAAAACCTGGCAGCAACAACCTCCAATGTTACTGCCCTGACCGCTGGAAAGCAAAGAGACCGAAATCCAAATCCTTCCCTGTACCCGACCACCGCAACCACCACATCACCGCCACCTAGGGTTTAAAAATGAACCCGGCAGCAGTAGGCAACGGCAACGATCATCAATGTAACAAAGGAAGAGGCAGAAATCTAAGTCCATGGAAGTAGAGAGAGAGAGAGAGGTGAAAGCCGGGAAAGTCCCAAAAGTAGAAACGCATAAAATAACAAAATCCCAGAACATGAAAAAATGACACGTACATATCCGGACAGCTGTCAACAAAGCCACTATGCAAGATGAGGTCTGAACGTACAAAAACAAAAGCATGATGTACAACTGTATAAGCCCACCGTCCCCCAAAATTGTAATTATATAAATTTTGATCAAACATTAGCTAATAACATGTTTTTTTTAAACAAATGAAGGGTTATTGTTCTATTTAAGACGACCAAAGTACGTATAAAGTATACATATATCATCATTTCTAAAAGTAACTAAATAAAACAAACTTAAAAACGTATGATGAATTAAAGAGTGATTTTGAAGATGTAACCACCAACTAAATTGTGTGTTTAATTCATCTCGAGTTTAATTTCTAATAAACTAATCAGTACTTATAACTAATAATAGTTCACCACCAATTTTACAACATAAACTATATATCATATAAGCATTCTCATGATGAATACAATATGTTGGAGCTTATTTTGATACATTTATACTTTAATCCATGATAGGAGTTCGTGGAGACGTATGATTAATGTTAGAAAATTTCAGGGGATGCCACTTGTATACATGTCGTATCTCGAGGGATTAGATTTTTCTACATTTTAGGTGGAATTTGCATGTGATGGTCTTCATGTTTTTATGTCGTTATGTGTTATATGAGGTCATACATGTTTGTATTTTATTGTGTCACTTGTTCATAAGTTGTATAGTGACGTATGCTTGTATTTGGAGCCGCTGGTCTCTCTAGAAACAGTATGTCTATCCTCATGAACAAAAGTAAAATTTACCAAATCACATTATTTTCAGAACCTGTCACTAGATATGATTGTTGTATACTTTGGTTGATGTAATATTTTTTAAAAATTTGAATTTTAATAACTATAAAACATTAACTAATAATAATACTTCATACAAGTAGATAAAAAATTAGAAACATATGCTAGTTTTGGATTATTAAAATAGGATATGTTTTTATATAAACTTGAAGAAAATATATTAAAAATTGTTGAATAGAATAGAATAGAATAGAATAGAATAGAGTTGTTATCATCCATATCTCCATTCATTCCGATCGATTATTATTATTATCGAATAAATCACTCAGATACCAAACAACGATCTAATGCTAATCCAGGTCCGTTTGCTTTGCTTATTACATACACAATAATAATAATCACGTATTTGTTTCTACGCATTGATCTAGGGCTTCAATATAATTAATTACCTATTTACGGATTATTATTATTATTATAATAATTATTATTATTATTGTTATTATTATTGTTTAATTATCAATTACGCTAACACCTTTCATTGTACCATCGGATCTGAGTGATTCATGGTATTATCACATAGTTTTTTTTTGCTGGAATCATGTTGTGTTTACGGTCAATTATGTATGTTGTAATTTATTTGAGTTTTTAGGTTAAATCTATGAAATTTGAATTGAATCAGTCTGGTTATTAGTTTCCAGTATCAGATAATGAAATTGCAGCCTTTTAATTCACGGTGCAATCTGCTCGTCGAGCCTGCCTTGTGTATTGTTAAGTTTTAACTTTTCTCGACTTGTATGTAGGGGTGTAAATGAACCGAGCCAAGCCCGAGCTCATTTAGGCTCGAGATTGGCTCATTTTAGTTTAAAGGATCGAGCTCAGCTAGTTTGTAGCTTTATTTGTAAAGCTCGAGCTTGGCTCGTTAGTAGTCGGCTCTTTTGTTATTTATTAGTTATTTAATTAATTTTATATATTTTTATATTATTTACATATATATATATTTATTTATAATTATAGTTTTAGTCCGACCTTTGGCCCGTTTAAGGTACTGCACACAGGCTCGAGCTTGAAAAAACGACTCACAAGCCGAGCTCGAGCTTGACAAAACGACTCACGAGTGAGTCCCCGAGCTTTAAAAACAGAGCTTGAAACAATCTGAGCTTGAGTTTGAGCTCTCGTAAGTCAAAACGAGCCGAGCTCTAACCTAGTCGAGCTTGGGCGTGGCTTGGCTTGTTTAAACCCGTTGTCTTAGAATATTGTTACTCAATTTGTATGGGATTTACTGCTTTATGTTATGAAATAGTTTGTAGATCACTGTTATTGAAAAACATCAAAATTGTAATTATTTTGTCATTGTGAGTGCAGGTATAAGAGCTGATGCTTCAAATAGTTAAAGCAAATTGTTGAAACTGATGATATAGTTGCAACATATTGCTTTGTGAGAACTTATACATATATATGGCGGATGGTATATCAAGTTTTTGGGGCCCGGTAACATCGTCCCACGAATGGTGTGAGAAGAATTATGTTGGTTCTTCATACGTTGCCGAGTTTTATAATACCATATCAAATATCCCGTGCATTCTTTTGGCACTAATCGGTCTTTTAAGCTCGCTGATTCAACGTTTCGAGAAGAGGTTTAGTGTTCTACATTTGTCAAATATGGCGCTTGCGATTGGAAGCATGATGTATCATGCCACATTGCAACATGTGTAAGTAAACCGTTTTTATCATGTGCTTGTTGTTTGACTTTCTTTTATCTATGCCTTCTGTACTAAAGTTTAGCACACAGGGCATAGGAAAATTGAACTTTTGTAAGATGAGAGTTTCTTTTACACAGTAATAATCAAGTTTTCTTGGTGTTTCATTAAAGTCAATCATAGTTTTCTTGTTCTTCAAAAGTCACTTTAACTTTTATTAGGTGGTCCAATACTTGTAATGTTTTATAGTGTTAAAAATAATTAATTAATTGAGGCAAATGTAACTTATATGAATCTTGGTTACTGTTTAGTGATTATTTTTTTTTTTGCTTGGCTTAATTTGAACAACCTTGAACTTGGTTATTGTTTAGTATTCCAGTAAGGTCGATAAACGTTTTGTTGTTCCTCAAAAGTTACTCAACTTTCAGCTGGTGTTCTAATCATGTGTCTTTTTTTTATAATTAAGTGAGGCTAATGAAACATATATGAATCCCGGTTACTGTTTAACGGTTATTTTTCTCTAATTTGATTTAAATTGAACAATTATGAAACTTGTTTACTATTTAGTTTGCTTTCATTATTCACGATTACCTCCTTCAAGTTAATTTTTTTCACAAATGTAAATTGTTTTTTTTTTAATTGAGCGAGGGAATTGAAACATATATGAATCTTGGTTAATGTTTAGCAATTATTTCTGTTCTAATTTGACTCAAATTAACAAATTATGAAACTTGATTACTGTTTAGTGAAGTTTCTTTCTTCACTGTTACTTCCCACTTCAAGTTAACTGAAAAAAAAAATTCATCACATTTTAATAACAAGATTCATATATATATTACATTTGCCTCACTTAATTTAAAAAATATTAACTTTTATGAAAAATTAACTACACTGAAATTAGAACACCAGATAAAAGTTGACTAGTTTGACCAACTTTAATGAAACACTTGGGAAACTTGATTATTATTTTGTAAAATTTTCTTTGAATTAGTGTTTTATAATCATATAATGTTGAATATTTTGTTGCAGTCAACAACAAAGTGATGAGACCCCTATGGTATGGGAAATGCTCCTCTACATCTACATCTTATACTCGCCCGACTGGCACTACCGAAGCACCATGCCCACATTCCTCTTCCTATACGGGATCGTGTTTGCCGCCCTCCATTCCGTGACCCGTTTCAATATTGGGTTCAAAATACATTATATCATGTTATGCTTATTATGCATTCCGCGTGTGTACAAATACTACATATACACACAAGATATACCCACAAAACGCCTCGCAAAATTCTACCTTGCAACCCTTTTGCTCGGTAGCTTGTGTTGGTTAGTTGATCGGTTCGGTTGCAACCGGGTTTCGGATTGGCCCGTGAACCCGCAGGGTCATGCTTTGTGGCATGTGTTAATGGGCTTGAACTCTTACTTTGCAAACACGTTTTTGATGTTTTGTCGGGCCCAACAAAGGGAATGGAGCCCGAAGGTTGTTTATGCTATGGGGATTCTTCCGTATGTGAAGATTGGGAAACCGAAGACGCATTAAGATGCAGGTCGAGGTAGATAATGGGTTACAAGGCCTGCAAAAGTAGCGGGTGATATCTTAATTTGTTTTGTTCTTAATATGGTTTTTAAGTATGATTTAGAGTTTTAAATTAACTTGTAGTTTGGTGTAACATATTTGTTTAGAATTTAATTAAAGAGTGTAAGATTGTTTTTGTTCTGTTTTAATATATGCTCGTTTCGTTTCGTTTACTGGTAACAAGGATTATGCTTTCATAATTAGATCTGTGAAAGTGGGCTGGTAACTGGTTTGTTTAAAAATTATCATTTTGGTTCAGGTCAGATTCTCAAAATGTATTTTGGTAAAAGTGGGTGCGGGTCAAAACGGGTCGTTAAGTCATAAGTGAATTCATGCTGGAAGCAGCAAAGACTAGAACATCCATACTGATCTAACATAATCATAACGCACACATTGTAACTAGTGGCCACTATTTTTTTACACGACTTGAAAATAAAAAACTTTTGGAACGGCTAACATAATATGTTTTATATGCGGGTTAACCCGAACACTTATATAACTTGATGACTGTAAGAAGCAAACATTAACAACACTTGAATGTTTTCCATAAAACAAATTCATGACTAAACATTTCGCCAGAAACAAATCTATCTCTTATAGATAATACAAAACTTTAATCGTAACTTTAAAACAATTAACTCGAAAGCTATGAATCGCTAAGCCCATTTGCTAGCAACCGATTCTTTGGCAGAAGTACGGGCGTATAATTCTTGTTTAGGAACATTATCGGATTTAGAAGCAGGTAGTCTACGGATTTTCGATACTATGTAACGAAATCCATTTCTCGGGCCCCGTAAAGCAAACAGCAATGGATTGAGAAGAACCGCGAACATGACATCACCTTTTGCAAGTATCAGAAACTACCAATGCAAAATATACGCATTAAATTAGTGGGTGTTTGGATGTGTGTAAACCAATTAACCAAAATCAATCAGTTATCAATACCCTACAAATGAGTCTAAGCCCAAGCTTCATGAACTGAGCTAGATTAAGCATGTGAGACTAAACAAGCCTATTGTTCATGTAAATTATTTACCGTAAATAAAATAAGTTTGTTTAATATAATAATTAACTATTACATAATAAAATAATTACATACATAATTAAAATAAAAAAATAACTAAATAATATATATTATGCTATACAAATATAAATAATTATAAATGTATACAGTTAAATTGTCAATAAAAAGTAAACTAGTTGAGCCCAAGCCAAGCTCGAGCTTGAAAATTTTCTAACCGAGCTCGAGCTTTGGAAGTTTGGATATACAACTCAAAGCGAACCGAACTCGAGGTCTGTCTTTGTTAACCTAAGCAAGCCGAGCCAGGCCCAGCTCTCGTTTGCACCCGTAATGATAACTGATTAACTCCAGAAATGGCGATTAAATGTTAAAAGAGGGGAAGAATAATGTGCTTACCGCAACAGCAAGTGCTAAGAGAGTAAGACCGATTTGTTGCGCTTCATGCCAGAAATGCTCACCATCAGACCCACCAAACCATCGGCCCCACCACCCTCCGCCGCCGCCGCCCGCCTCCTCTCTCTTCTTAATTTCCTTGTCCCATTTTTCAAACTCGGTTTTCTTCCCACCAAGTGCACTTTCTAGGGCTTTTTTCGCTTGGTCCTGAAACAAATTATGTTCAACAAAAGCATAATTTCATTTTCAGATTGAGATGGCAATTTTGGTGCACATGGCCCCACTTTTATGGTGAAACTTTGATTCATAATCAATACATTAGTTAAGACTTTAGAAACAATATTACTATAATGACAATACTAATAATCAAACGTATTGTCGTATCTATTCATGGAGTGACTATAACATCTTTCACTTATACCATATGTTCCAATGGCATACCGGTTACCTATGGCGGTAGACACAAAAACGACCAGATGACAAATTGTGTCATTTTTTCCAGACACGAACCTGTTAAGAAACAGGTCACATGATGCGGCCTGTATAGGGACACGATAAAGATCACGATATGTTTAGAAACAGAAATTGCCAAAAGTTGATAACTTCATATTATTCTCATTAGCAGGTGTTTGTTTAACCTGTTTGGACACGAAGTTAAATGTATCTTAAACGTGTCGGCCTGTCTAAGACAGGAAAGTTGTTAGGTTCAAACGTAGAGTTGTTTAACTCTGTGTCGTGTTAACAGGTTGGTATCAAAGTTCACTAGCCTTCTAAAATGAACTGAACTTAGAGCAATTAATAAAGCTGAAGCTAATATAATATAACACTCGAAAACAGCAGCCAATTAAAAATAAAAAGAATAACACAAATTGAGCCCTAATCAATCACAACCGAGTGAAGCGAAATAAATAAAGTAATTGAAGTGAAGTGATGATACATACCTTGCTGCTGCTACGGTTATCTGAGAATAAGCAGTAAACTTTGCCGTTGGATTTGAGATGACGTTGTAGAGTGCTCCAGCTATGGCTTCTTATCTGTTGTTGACTGATGGATTGATGATAACATCCGGTTGCTAGGGTTTTCGTGGATGAATTTGGGTGGCTGCTTATGCTTATGTTTATAATTTGAGCCATGGGATTGGATTGGATTGGATTGAATTCACCTGTTTGTTTTTACACAGCAGCTTCACCAGGCATCAAGTGTTCAAAGAATTATTGGAATGCAAACAAACTAGTGTTATTTTTTTACTTCATTTAGGGGTGTTTGGCGTAGCTTTTATTTTCTAGCTTATTATTATAATTTAAAGTAGTTTATAGTTTATTTTTTATTATTTGATAAGCATTTTTTAAGTGTTTGAATTTGTTTATATTCTATAACTTGATTATACATCTTAATAAGTTGTTAAATCCACCATCCTTTGATTTGTTACCGTAATAAATTGCTTCAATATTATTAATCCACCATCATTTGAGGGCAAATGAGTAACTTACTCCCTTAAACAAATAAGCTTCTTCAAATAAGCTAAAAACCCAACTTCAAGTAAGCTTCTTCAATTAGCTTATATAAGCTTATAAGCATAAGTTAAAAAAACTAAACCAAACACTAAATTAAGCTTATTTTGTAAAAAAAAACTAAAAACTATAAGTTTTACTAAAAAAGCTAGGCCAAACACCCCCTTAAAAGAATGAATATAGTTAGTTTGCAAATATATACCAACCATCCCTAGTAATTAAATACAGTTATATTGGTATTTATTAATCACAGTTATCGCATTTTGATCAATTTCGGTCTTAACTAACGAATTGGCTACTGACGGTTCCAACTTTTTAACGTATTTGTTTTGAACGGTCCACGACTAACAGAATCCAAACGTCGTTAGTTGCAGGTAGCCGGAAAACTCACATTTTTTTCGGAAAACTCAACATTTTTGTCCCAAACATCTTTGTAGCTTTGTATCGTACCATTAGGAAATTTTTTCTAGTAAAAGCCCCAATTATTGAGGTCGCCAAAACCCTAGAACCATCGTCGTAAACGGTTGGTGGTGCTCAAGTGATGTTGGTTGGTTGGTGGCGGTTTTCGGTGGTGTTTTATGGAAAAAAATGTGACTTTTCTGACAAAAAACGTTTTTCCGACTACCTGCAATTAACGGTGTTAGGATTCCGTTAGTCGCGAACCGTTGAAAACAAATACGTTAAAAGTTGGGACCGTCAACAGCCAAAGTACGTATACAGTAAATGGAGACTACTTATGCTTTTGACCTGAATCTATGGGTATGAGTCTCACCAAACCCAGATAGCCCTTAAACGGGTTATAACATATGAATAAATTAGAAATTAATCTCACCAATTATTTGATGCGAAAGTGCTATAATATATGAATATATTAAAAATTAATATCTAGTTAAGAATCAATATCATGGTAAAAGAATACGCGGGTTTTGAGTCTCACCAAACCAAAATAGTTTTTAAACCAAGTTATAACATCCAATTTATTTGTAAAACATTTTATTGCATAAGTAAAATAAATAAATTAAAATTTAAAAAATATATAAATATTATAAACAAATAAAATAAAACAACCATAATAAATCTATAAACTTATGGAACAACCAAAAGGATTAAACAAAGAAAGAAGGCGAAGTGAAAGTGTGATCGAATTCAAGAATGGCGGAGGAGTTGGTGTTAGACACAGCGATCAGAGACTGGGTGTTAATACCGTTATCAGTCGTCATGGTTCTCATCGGAATTCTACGTTACCTCGTCTCCAAGCTCATGCGTAGCACCACTCAATTACCTGATTCCAAAATCATCAAAGAAGGGTTTGTTATATGCTCTGTTTTAATCAATTATTATTATTTCTATCCATATCTAACAACTGACTGAATCATTCGATTTGTAGGCAGGTTGTAATCAGGGCTCGAAACCTTCGATCAGCTGCTAATTTCATTCCTCCCAAATCCTTTCGTACTCGCAAATTATATTACACCAATGAGGTATTGGGTTTTGCTTATTTTGATTCAATTTGTTGGTTTCATTTAGGGATTTAAAGTTTAAATTTTTGAGTAAATTGTGTGCTTGAGATCCTGAAATTTGGGTTAGGTCCTTTATATGTTTCCGTAAGTGAATTCGTATGATAATCAGATGACTTTGATCTATAACTGTTTTGATACAGTATGTTGGCTGAATTTAGGGTTATTAAAGTTGAATCTTATAGTAAATTGTCTGCTTCTATATTCAAATCCCTCAAATTTATCTTTTTAGGTTAGGTTAATTAGGGTTTTTTATATGTTACCGAAAGTGAATCATATGATAGTCGGATGGCATTGATCTATAGCTGTTTTGATTCAGTTTGTTGGTTGAATTTTGGATTTTGATTCTGAAAGTTGAAACTTTAGAGTAAATTGTGTGCTTCTTTGTTGAGATCCTCAAACTTGTGGTTTTTGGGTTAGGTTAATTAGGGATTTTATATGTTACTGTAAGTGAATTTATATGGTGATTAGATATGGTTGATATTGATCTGTGTTTTGTAGGAGAATGGTTTGCTTCATGTTCCCAAGGGCCAGGCTACGAATCCGCAGGCACAGATGTTTTCGGATCCGAATATGGCTATGGATATGATGAAGAAGAATCTTTCAATGATCATACCGCAGGTTTACTATTCTACATTATTTATAAGTTTCTTTGAATAAAAATACTGTTTCTGTTTTTCATATATGAGATCTGATCCTATTCCTCCCTAACGCGTGTGCAGACTCTCACTTTTGCATGGGTTAACTTCTTCTTTTCCGGGTTTGTAGCAGGTATGCTGTTTGCCTCATGTACTTTTCGGCTCAAGCCGAAATTCAGTTTTGAAAACTACTTGTTTCGGTTTTACCATTTCCCACAATAATGATTGTGGGCGTAATTCTTCTTGTTAATTAATAACATTGACGTGGGCTAAAATATATGGGCTACGCTGTTTATGAAGTTCTTAAATATTATGGCTTTTTCGGTTTTAATTCATAAGTTTGGTTCGGCACAGTATTTTCAGTTTCAATTGCATGCAAAATCGAACCGAAAGTTTGTTTTTTTTTTCAGAAATATTTAACTAAACAGATGGTTTTAGTTTGTGTTCGTTTCGTTTACTTTGGCTTTTTGGTTTATGAGAGCGACACAATTTCTGGTTGTATATAAAGCTTATTTGGTTGTACATAGAGCAACGCCTCTCGCTTTTTTAAAACCAAGTTGATATATTGAGTGATTTATCAAATTTGATTATTTCAATTCATGTGTTTGTTTATCCAGCAAAGATTCCTTTTCCACTAACTCAGAGGTTTAGATCCATGTTACAAAACGGGATTGATTTGAGTACGGTTGATGTCAGTTATGTCAGCAGTCGTTCTTGGTATGCTAATATGAGTGTGTGAATTTAGCTTCTTTGATTCTTTAATTCTATATTAATTGTCAAATGTTTTATTTTTATCAGGTACTTTCTTAATCTGTTTGGATTGAGAGGTTTATTTAGTCTTATTCTTGGAGAAGAAAACGGTTAGTATGTGATTTGAACTTCTAATTTCTAATTAGTTAATAATGTCTTTTTGGCTGTTAATTATTGTGAGGTTACTTAACAATGCAGCTACAGATGATACACAACGCATGATGCAAATGAGTGGATTTGGTTTTGATCCATCCAAGGTACACACATATTTGAATGAATCTATGACTTTGGAGTCCCTTAACATTTTTTCATTTCTTTTTTCTCTAAACAAATAAGTTGTACCTTATATTATTGTTAATTTTTTTTATTGTGCTGTCACTTGGTATTTCTTTTTAAATTCTTTTGATTTACAGTTAAATAACGTCAATTTACGTAATCTATTTATGACACGATTGTTTTTAAGAGAGATCTATGATTGTTATAATAAAGCAAACTAACTACATTTTCTTTTTTCATTTCAAGTAAGAAACACAAATATTGTAATTATCAAATGTAGTTGCAATATTATAATGTTGTCATTTAGTAATAAATTAAAATAAGCTTGTTTCAACTTTCAACTCAAATCCATTTATTCAGAATTCATCTTAGAATTTGTAGACAAAGGCTTGAGTCGAGGTATAATGACCTCTGAATATGATGGAATTTTAGTTGAAAAGAGCTTATCTTAAAAACAGTATTTAATGAGTACATATAACAACAGTATTGCAATTACATCGTGATGGACCTGATGGTCACCATGTATCTATTTTTCTTATTTGAAATAAGCATATGAAAAATATTTTTGGAAAAAGATGTAGTTTGGTTAATTAATATATAATAATCATAGATTTCTCTTAAAATCAAACATGTCACAAAATGATACGTAAATTGATGTTATCGAATAGTAGATCAAAAGAAATTGGAATGAGATACTAAGCGACAGTACAGTAAAAGCTTTAAGAATATAAAACACAACTTATTAGTTTAAAGGAAAAAAATACGAACCTTGTATGGCTCTCTTCATATATATGTTTGGATTTGTTTATGAAACCAAGAATTTTGAAAGAAATTGTACAGTAAAAAACTGATATATATTTACAAGTAATATAAAATTAATTATTGTTATGGAGAAATAAGTTTTTCAATAATAGATCAGTTAAAAATAAAGAAAAACACCATTTTGGTAACTATATTTCCACCAACTCCATTTTTGGAAAAAAAAAATTCAAATGTATTTGCATTATTATTGGTATAGCAACTTTTACTTCATTAATATATTGTTACAACGCATGAGAAATATGCAACTTCTGGTGTACATACACGCACATGAAGTCATGAGCAAATGAATCTTGATATTTTTTTCACTGAATCGGCAGAGTTTGGGTGCGGAAAAAGATGGTTTGGATATAGTTCAGCATGAGTGGGTTCTACCGAAATTTGAGCAGCGGGCCGAAGCGGTGCTTAGAAAACGCCTTAGCAGCTAAATTATCATGCATGTGTTTATGCTGACTAGTGGTAAGTTATGATTAAATCTTTTGTTATTGAACTTATTCGGGTTGTAACACAGTTAATCTTCATTCTTCAAGACAAATGTGTTTATTTTGTCAACAATTTTACGATCTATTATACGTAAGTAGGCTGCTTGCTTGGAACCTAGCCTGTTTTATATGTTACACAAACCATGAAACCGACCCCAGTAGTCTATAAGTAAGAGATCATACGATGAACGCTATAGACTAGTTGTTTGCTTATGATAATTCAATTTTGTCTTCAATTTGTTGAAGAACATTATAATCCTTGATCTCTCTTCACCATTTCTCCTTTCTAATGAATATAATGGCCCTTAAGTTGACTAACAAGTAACAATTACACTACAAGCTACTTTTGACCAGCTTTTAGTTGACTTGTTTGATGTGAACTTATCTAACCAATACACTCCTTTATTCTACTAGTTAGCACATAAATATTTACTTCCAAGTTGTATATATAATATTATTTACTACTTAAAAAATAAACAATTTCATAAATAATGTAAATATTCTTTAAGTGAATCAATAAGTATGTCTTTATTAAAGAAAAACAAAACTTAGGAGTAATTTAGAGAAAGGAAAGAGGAAGGAGGCCTCTCTTAATCAGGTTGTCTTTCCTATATAACATGTGCGCTTGAATGCTTGATCACGTTAGATCCTATCATGTTCAGGCCCGATGCTAATTGCTAAATTCGGGAGATATATGGAATTATGGATAGGTCACATGTGTGTGAGAAAGATATGGTAGATACTATAAAAGTTTAGGTCATCTTCGGTCTTCATTGATGTTCTAAAAGTAATCATGTACTTTGGTGATGAATATTGCTTCGGTTCGGCCATATGTCAAAACCAAACTTATTAACTGTGTCTTGGTTTCTAGAGTTCTATAACTGGGTTCGTCATTTCGTTTAGTGAGAAAAGTGTATGTAAATAGCCAGATAATGTTATTTTAAACAATAATAATACAAGTATTTAAGATGAATTGCAATCTTATATGCTTCATGTATCATTAAGCGGACTGACAAGTAAGTTGCGGGGATAGCTCAGTTGGGAGAGCGTCAGACTGAAGATCTGAAGGTCACGTGTTCGATCCACGTTCACCGCATTTCATGTTTTCTTTTTTTAAATGTTAATTTACATTTGTTTTTATTTATTTAAAGTAATGGCATCGCCAGCCAAAAACAAATTTTCATTTATAACATCCAATTAGGCCTGGCCGGGGAACGTGCAATGTGAAAATTTTGTCCTAAACGTTGGTATACTTGAAACCCAGGGATCAAATGACCTTTTAGTGAAAACTAACAGATTCGTATACACATTTCGACCAGTTTACTTACCTTGCCTAGTAGCATTGTAAAACGATCAATAACAATTCAAATAAACAAACTACCATTCGAAAAGTACCAATGTTACACTGTGGGAGATAAAGCGGTGTTTAAAGTCTCGCCTTGGAAGGGTGCAATTTGGTTTTGCAAGAGGGTACAACTAATCCTAAGCCTAAGCCATTCAAGACACGGTCCACTTTTGAATGGGTCTTGTCGACAAAGTGTTGTGTGTGTTGCTCAATGATATACAGATTGATGATGAGTCAAGCTCGTAATAGAAATTATTTGACATATAATACATTGCTTTAGAAAAAATATTATATATATCGGTTTTAAGACACTTCTGTTTAGTTATTTCCGTTATTTAAACAAATACAACTACAATGAAATCATATCCGGTTATTATTGTTCGATTTGTTTATGTTTTTATGTCATAACCGAATTACTATACCACACCAATATGTTATCCTTGAGCCCTTGTTAACCAAACCATAACTTAGGTATATTGGTTTTTATTAATCCTAACTATCGACTTTAGTCGCTGTTGGTCCCAACTAATGAATTGGTTGCTGACGGTCCCAACTTATAACGTACTTGTTCCCAATGCTCCTCGACTAACAAAACCCTAACGCCGTTAGTTGCAGGTTGCCGGAAATACGTTTTTGGCCGTAAAGCTCACATTTTTTTCGAAAAACTCAACATTTTCGTCCTAAACATCTTTATAATTTCGTAACAGATTTTTAGAAACCTTTTTCTAGTTAAAGCCCCAATTATTGAAGTCACCGGAACCCTAGAACCATCGTCGGAATCGGTTGGTGGTGCTCAAGTGGTGGTGGTTGGTTGGTGGTGAGTCAAACGGTGGTGGTGGCGGTGTTCAGGTGGTGTTTTCCTGAAAAAATGTGAGTTTTTCGGTCAATAACGTTTTTCCGGCGACCTGCAACTAACGACGTTAAGATTCTATTAGTCGTGGACCGTTGGGAACAAATACGTTAAAAGTTAGGACCGCCAGCAATTAATTCGTTAGTTGAGACCGACAGCGACCAAAAGACGATAGTTGAGATTTGAGATTAATAAAAACATATACCCATAACTTATTAACTTGGATTACATTCCTTATTATTTTATATGTTTAGTACTTTGATATTACTACCAGAAACTTAGGCCCAGTTAAATGGAACTGTGGGCCAATCATGCAACAAAAACCTTTATAAACAAAAAAAATCAAAATAAACCTAATCAATAAGACAATAATACGTACAAACCACTTGATCCAATACGAATTCCGTACTAACCGAAAGAAGGTATTTTCAATTTTCAGTATTTTAATTAATTAGGGTTAGGAGGCTGTGAAATTTTTTGTGTAGGGTTCAGCGTGTCGTACACGGAACCTCTTCAGCTCCTAGGTCTCAAAGCTTCATTTTTAGTAGGATTGACTTTGCTATTCAAAAGGAGGTTGCGGTGCAGCTTGTTGCCCGTTTGCCTGCCACTTTATTGTAATCGCTTTGTAGTAGTTGAATGTTAATTACCTGATTTATGAAAAAAATAATAATTAATATATGTTTTATTATTAGAATTGTTAAGTTTTTGGAACACTTGTTGTAACATCTGTTTTGTGTTTATGATTAATATTTTCCTTCTTACTATTAGAATAGTGGAAGTGGTTCAAGGGAAAGAAGATTTTATTAGCAACATGCCAGATATTGTGATAAATAATATTATGGAACGGTTGTTGCCATTACAAGATGCAGTCAGGACATCTATCTTGGCGAGAAGTTGGAGGTATAATTGGACTATGCTTAGTCAACTCGTATTTGATGACAACTTCTTTAAATATTTATTAGAAAAAGGAGGTGAAAAAAACTACGGGAAAATTATCGGTAGGCTTCTTCTTCATATTAAAGGCGCCATAACAAAGTTTGTGCTCTACGTAGAAGAGGGCGACGGGTTATTAGACGTTGAAGATATTAACCATTGGCTTTTGTTCTTGTCGAGCAAAGGAGTTAAAGATATCACTATTTGGAAGGAGAATTACGGGCCGCCACTTAAGCTGCCTACCCATATTTTCTCTTGTTTGGAGTTAAAACATTTGAAGCTTGTTTGTTGTTGTTTCGGTCCTCCTGCTAGTTTTCATGGTTTTCCAAATTTAGTAAGCTTAGAGTTGTCTCTCCTCAAACTACATAAAATCAAGAAATTTGGGGAGTTTTTAACCAGTTGTCCCGCACTTGAGATCTTGAACTTGGGTTTTAACTTTCCTCCCGGCAAAGTGAAGGTAGACGAGCTTGTAAAGCTTGCAAATCTCAAAACATTGTCCTTGCACTTGTTTAATCTTCGGTATACGACGATCACAAGTTGCAGTAGCATCTTTGAGCTTGTGGGATCTCTTCCAAAATTCAAGAGCTTCACTTGGATTTTACAAAGTGCAAGGTAAGGCTAAGTTTCGTCTCGTTTTTCATATTACGAATAACTCAATATAATCTAAAATGGTTGTACTAAAATTTTATGGCTTTCTTACAGTCTTTCACAAAAGATGGTGGTGGAAAGAGGTCGTCTACCGCCTTTCCATGCCTCAAGGCTCTTAAGTTAACAGGAATTTATTTAGGCAATGGTATTATGTTATCATGTGCTTTGGAATTGATTAGATGCTCCCCGAATATGCAGACCCTTGAAATCACAGCATCTGAATATGTACGTATCATATACATTTCATATATATGTAGTTTTGTGTTCAAATGCTAGTTTTTCTTGCAGGATGATAACCCAACGCCTGCAGTTAGTTCTCCAGAGGTGGACTACAACACAATGGGCCCGTTGCAGATTCGAAGGGTGGTGTTTAATTATTCGAAAGGTTCAGTGAATGAAGATTATTTGTTTGTTTACTCTCGTCTTCCGCTTTTCTAAAAAAGATTGATATTCGCACCCTCTCGTTCATAGTGCCTGGTTTGTTTGCTAGAAAGCTGTTGAAGCTCCAACGAGCCTACCCCGATGTTGATATCAATGTATATTAGTTTTAGGTCTTTTGACCTCGTCTTTTATTTTCCGTATGGATTTATAGCCTCATTGAATCGTTTACCCCCCCCCCCCCTATTTTACGAGATTAGATATAATGCAATCTAAAAATATCAATTTCAAAAAGGAAAACCAACAAAATCACTTGGTAAAAAAAAGAATTTGAATAGAATTTTGAAATGGAAAAAAATAAAATTATTACAGTGTATAAATTTATGGCCTCATTGTTTAAGGAGAAACAAACATGTGTTTGTTACTCCACTATGTATCTAGTTTATGTTTGGTTTCTTACTTTGGACATTAATTGTTTGTTCATCAATTTGCAATCGTTTACTTGGTGTAAAACATCTTTATTGTTTGGAAATTCGGTAAAGGATGGATGTGTTGTTTAATTCGTACTCGTAACTGAGACTAAAGCTAAGCAAATCATGACTTATATAGCTTCGATCACATTTGGAAGTATTTGGAGGGCGAGAAATAATCTACTCGAGCAAAATGTTGACATGGGAAGAAACATCATTCAAGATATAAAAAATCTTTATAAATAAAAAAAATAATGAAATATTAAAAATAAAATACAGATGAATTCTCATCATAGTTTTTACTAATGCAAACTAAAACAAGATGAGATTGCAAAACTTGAAAATCTGAAAATATTACTTCGCCATTGTGTAATTTTGACACTATGAGTCTATGATGAATTCTCATTATAGTTCTAGTACAATCATTGAGCTTCTAGGTTCTCTTCCAAAACTTCAACAACGTCGCTTGAATTTTCATGACTGCAAGGTAATTAATGCTATATTGTGTCTTTGAAGTTTAACTTACACATAGTCTCTCTCTCTCTGTTTTCTTTTAAATAATAATATGATAACATTCTTTTCTTGTAGTTGATAAAAGGTGTTGCTAACAAAAGGTCCGTTCTCTACCGCCTTTCCTTGTGTCATGGCTCTTCAATTATCGGCCATAGATTTACCCAATGGTATTGTGTTATCTTGTGCTTTTGAACTGATTAGGAGCTGCCCGAGACTCTTCAAATCATAGCAACTACACGTGTATGTATCATATTGCCCGTCTTGAAATCTCATATATAGTTTTGCATTTTAATGTCAGTTAGGTATTCTTGCAGGATAATGCCTACTCAGGTAGACTACAGTAGTTATACAACAGGGATGTTGCAGCTTCCAAGTGTGATGCTCAATTGTATGAAAGGTTCAAAGAATGAATTATGCTTGATAAAGTATTTACTTGCATCTTCCCCTGTCCTAAAAAAAGCTTGTTATGCGCGTTTACTCTGATTCTATTAGTTTTGTGTAATTTATTTACTTTATTCGAATAAACTCGAATTCGAATAAGTTATTCTAAATGGTTTATTAAAATCATAAGTTGAATTCAAGTATATATAGCTTTCACATATTGAAATTCAAATAACCCGAAGTTTAACTTATTTGACTCGATCAACACCCTTCACTGTTCTTTATTGAAATGATTATTGAACTTACAGCATTGTATTAGAATAACTATATTAGAGATGAAAAAATGCCTGCAGGAATAATACTCATTTAAGATAGGCTACATATATGTAACAAGCTTTAAATCGATTTGGTAGTGAACTTGTTATCAAGCGGGGATAGCTCAGTTGGGAGAGCGTCAGACTGAAGATCTGAAGGTCACGTGTTCGATCCACGTTCACCGCATTCCATGTTTTTCTTTTTAAATGTTTAATTTATGAATAAAAGTTATAGTTAAGGAGTTTATATATCTCCAATGTTACTAGTTTTAATAAGAAGTTATCGTTTTTCCAATTATGAAGCATGGCTAAGTTAATGACTCAATTGGAATTTTCATACTTCTAAATCCGAATACATGTTTCTTTACCTTTTCAATTTTACGAATGATTTATCATATCAACTTTTACATTCAAAACACTTTTTATTTATTATCGAAACTTAACGGTAGGGTTTACCAAAAACCCACATGGTCATGTAGATAGAGTTATGAAGATATGTTTTACTAGTACATACATTGCACCCTAAAAAGCTCATATGGGACAAAGACCCACTTTAATGCCTTTAAGCACAAATGATTGTCCATACACGGTGTCATGTAACACACAAAGATGGAAAGAGCATTAGAAATGTCTAGGTAGGTTCTTTAGATTACCCAAACATCCGGGCCAATTCGTTAAAACTGGGCAGAACCTATCATGTGTTACATGAAGGTCCTATTCAAAGAGCTTTTAAGGAAAGACATGGGTGTGTTTGGCATGGGCGCCCTCAGACATGACTAGTTTGCCCGCTAGTTTAGTGAACCTCACATGAAACGTACATCCTTTTGATAGACGAATAATCTAGGAAAATAATTGGGTGCTAGATGGGAGCGCGAATCAACAAAGCATGGCCTAAGAATTACTACACCACTAAAACTTCACAAAAGATGGAATCTGAATATGGTTTCCAACTCAAATGATATCTAGATACCTAGAAAGGCTATCATAAGATACTAATGACAAACCAAGATGAAAAAACTAGAAAAAAAGATAATGCTTCACAAAGAGAAAAGGCATGTTTTGCTACTAGGGAAATGCAGAAATATGCATTAAGTGCATGCTAAGTGTTGGCTAATTAAATATTCAACTAAAACAAATGTAGAAATATACTAAGAACATGCTAATTAAGGACATTTAGGTTATGCTTCAGATTATCAAATTGAAGTGCAACTTTGGCATATATATACTTTATACCTTTATTTATTATATAAAAGATTCTAAATATTTTTTTATTATATAAAAGAGGGCACTATAAAATTTCATAGGTTTGTGGTATATTTTATTTTATATATAACAAAGTATAACTTTGGTGTCATATTACAACAACAGGTTCCGATTGGCCCACTTGGCACAATGTAATTGGGACAAGCAATTCATGTATTTTTTTTTCATTCTTCGTCGATACGCTCAGAACCAACAACGCTTAGGTTTTACAAATGACCGGTATGAATATACCGACCGATAAGTCACGTAACAGAAATTTACTGAATTCGCCTCAAAACACAGCCACGGTGTCCGAGACTGATATCGATCGGGTTTTACCAACGCCCTAGATGATTGGTCCACTTGGTAACGTGTGACTGGGCAAAACAATTTACTTTTTTTAAATGATAATTAAACGATTGTTCACGTCGACTTACCGGCGCCACGCCCGAGACCGACAATGCTTGGGTTTAAATATTTTAGTTCTCGGTAGCGTAACAAACGTAGCCAATACCGACCGAATTCGTGTTTACTCATAGCTATAACGCTCTGGTTTTACCGACCAAATTCTCCGCTCAATGCATGCGGGAAAATTTGTGTTGTTATTGTTACGATCTTATTAGTATGTTAATTGTTTTAAATTTAGTGCCGTTATCTTAATATACATAACCCATTCCAACTGAACCCACATTGTGCATCGTCACAACGTGACGGGTACATACACAAATCTGACGTGACCGCATCTTGCAAAATACTAGTTAATATTGTTAGATCTCCCTTTACTTCTTCCTATCGCTTTGTCGCCGCCCCCAACATAAATATGTCTCCTTTTCTGTCTGGACTTACTTTTGTTAATTTTCTGTACATATATAATCATTCATGTCTACGTACCTTTTAATATTGACAAAATGGCAAAAGACGTTTGATCGATTTTTCAGTGGACGTCCTTTATCGAAACCAAGTAGCAGAAAACATCCTTTATTTTTCAAAACGCTATCACATTATGTCCTTTAGCCCTAACTCCGTTAATTTTTCTCGTTAAATATGGTCATTGTGCAATGCACATGAGGGTATTTTAGTCATTCTACTATTAAAAATAAAAATAATATTAAGTATATATATATGCACCTCTCTCTCTGCTCTGCTCTTCCCCCCCCCCCCCCCCCCCCCCCCCCCTCCCCCCCCCCCCTCTCGACCACTTAATATCCGTCGTCAAATTCCGACATTATCTTTAACCCGTACGGAATTACGGATCACTATCCACAAGAGCCAAAACCAGCAACTTCAATTGCATCTTCATCTTCCTCAAAAACAACCTCGTCGCAACATCCGGCTGCCCTTTAGCCGTCGCAATAATACACCATACACGGACGTGAGGGGACGTTGAATGAGAAGTCGTTGCCGTTGAGGATGGATTTGGTAAAGGAGATGGCTATGGTTAGGTTTTTGTTTTGGACGGAGGACTAAGGGGAGATCGGAGACTTCACGGCAGGTGGATGCGAGTGAGGTCGGCTAGGGTTAGGGTTTTGGAAGCGGAGGATGAAGATCTGGTGGTTTCGGTTAAGGATCTGAGTGTGGAGAGGATGACGGAGTCTTGTTTCAGGCGGTTTTTTGAACGAGAGGTGGACGGAAGTCGTCGTCGGAGTCGGAATCGCTCGCCGGCGGTGGTGGTGGTTCGATGGTGCGGTGGTGGTCTGTTTGATGGATAATTTGTTTGTTTGTTGTTAATCAAAGGTTGTGGATCTGGTGGTGAATGGTTTAAAGTTAATATTATTTAATCTGTGAGGGCGGATGACTAAAATACCCTCATGTGTATTGCACATTATCATATTTAATGAGAAAAGTTAACGGAGTTAGGGCTCTAAAGGACATAATGTGATAGGGTTTTGAAAAATAAATGATGTTTTCTGCTATTGGTTTCGATAAAGGACGTCCACTGAAAAAACCGATCAAACATAAAGGACGTCTTTTGCCATTTTGTCTTTAATATTTGATTTCCCAAGAATGACATAACTTAAGACAACTATGTGAATTTTCACAAATTTGTGTCCCAAAAGTTTTATAAATTCATTTCTACACACTAAGTTGTTTGTTACACGATTCAAGTAATATAAACTACATAGATTTCATAATCTTGTTATATTTTAAAATTTAATAATCCCAACACTTTTAAAAAATCATATGTAGCATTTTTAAGTTGTAGATAATGAACAAATGAGTCTCACATTAAATCAACATATGTGGTTTAAGAGAAAACTTAATAATGTTTGATGTATTCAAAGATTATAAATCACCTTAAACAATTCCATTACTTTTTTTTTAATTTTAAAATTTATCTATTATAATAAATGACTAACTATTTTTGCCACTTGTCACTCTTTATAGCCCTCTTCATATTTTTTTTAATATTTCAATATTGATCCTTATATTTAAGTCATTTTAATATATATATTGAAGTTTATTTTTTCTTGAATGTAAATCCTATTTAATTCATTCATTAACATTAATGGTGAAATATAATAAAGTAAGGAAATATCAAAATTGATGTTGCAAACCTATTAGAATAAAATTTTAAAATTATAGGTAATTAAAATCAAGGTAAACTATAACTTGTTTTTAAACTGGGATTTGAGTAGCAACACATAACTTTTTATATAAGATTGGCTTCAAATTTGGATTTAAAATTTTCTCATATGTATTTGAACTCAGGAAAATGTGTATTTTCTTAATTTTCTTCAACCATTTTATATAAATATTGCAAACATGAAGAATATATTTTATATATATCTCGGTGTTTAAAATTAAATCATTAAAGTTGAATATAATAATTATAATCCATACGAATAACGATTTACTATATAAAACTATCTATCATTTATTTATATGACTTTTTTGTGTAGTATAAAAAAGTTAGCAACAAGAAAATCAATATTTAGTTTTCAATATTTTCTTTCATAACTCAAGACAAAAATGCTCTAAAACATATATTTTGTGACTTGGATTTATACTTTTTTTTATACATTCAAATATATTAAATTTAATATGCCTTATAAGACAAATTACTTAATTAAAAACATTAAAATTTTTAAACAAAAAAAAATAATATGTTTCAATCTCTTTCCACTATTTTCGCTTTCCAAAAAGTCATTTTAGAATATGAAAACATAGAATATTGTTTTCATCAGTTATTCATTCAAATCATTTCAATATTATATTACTTAGTAATTTTATTTTTAGACAAATACAATGATTTGAGGTTTATGTTAGTGTTACCTGTTGGGTAGTACATAATTAAAATGTCTATTATAGTTTATATTCAAAATAATAAAACTATACACAATTTTTTTTTAAAAGAAGAATTTACTGTTATTTTAACATGACTTCAATGTTAGCATGTCTTTGTCATTTTTCATTCATATGAAATGAAACAAATTATTTTTGTTATATTTAAAGCTGGGTTTTATATGTTTCTTGATTATACAATTGTTAATTTTAATATATAAAACTAATTAAAATTTGTCATATGCAGAATATTAATAACAACAAATAATTTATCATGATTAATCAATTTCATATTCTAAATATTCTATGGATGACTATATATCAAAGTTCAGGTAATCTGTTTTTTTTTTGGATAATCATGTTTATTTTTGGGATAAACATGAGCAAATGATCTCAAATGACATCATATATATTAATTGATCAAAATGTATGTTATTTTATGTGTATGAATTTTTTTTTTTTGGTTTCATGGATATATAATATAATTTATCTAGGGTCGCGGTATGTACTTGAATAACCTTATTTGTCACAGAGACAACTATACATGGCTATATCAAGAGTTATAAGCAGACACATATGTTATCTTATAAAGAGTTACAAGCAAACATGGACTAAAGATTTTGATTTTTGATAAACAATATATACCAACCAATACAATCACAAATATAATGTAACATATATTTGTAATCTTAGTTATGTAATTTCTATAATTTTCATATAAATTGTAATTGTATTAACAATATATGATCATTTTGTTAACTATAATTCATTTAATGGTTAAAAATTTAAAATTTTCATCAATAACCGTGTAATATACGGGCCTCAATCTAGTTAGGTTAATATAATAAAAGGATCCATTACTTGGTAATGTCCCAATGTCCAAAAAACAGTTGAGCTAAAGTCAAACAACAATTTCTTTTCTATTTCTCGAAACTTAAGTAATAAGTTTGTCACATATGACCCATCGACATGCTTCTTTTTCTATTTGTTTAAATATTAATCAAACATTCAACATCTACATATTTAACCTTTATAAAATAAGCTTGTACATAAAAATAAATAAATTTCTCAAGCACATCACTTCTTCATTTTAGTTTGATATATAAATATTAACGTAATTTACATAGGATTTTCGAGACTGCTACACAATGTCACCAACTACTTGTCGTCTTCAAGTTGCCGATTAAATTCGATCACAGATACCACCGTAATACAATCAAGTAATTTAGAAACAAAACACGAGTCAATTGATTTAAATGTATAAATAAAGCAAAGGTGGAACGATCGAGTAATACTAGAGAACGTGCAGATGGAGCAATTAATGTTACTATATATGATACGTCTTCTCAAAAAAGAGAGTGAAAAAGTGCAAGAAAACCTACAGAATTAATGACACGTGGTAGAGAAAAGGAATGCAAAGCGTAACAATTTCATGTAATATTCTTTTTGGTTCATAATTTTAGCATTAACCTTACGCTATTAATCCGACCCAATCTTTGGCTTCAAAACTATGTATATACTTTAAACTTTAAAGGTTAAGATAAGAATGCTGAAATAGTTAAAAATATTTACGAGAATAATAAGTTATTGAATTGTCAATCAAACAAGATTTCAATTTTATTATTAACTAGAATTTTTCTCGGCGCAATGCATGTCAGTAGAACACGGGCAGTGGTAAAACTTAAGCACTGATACGGTAAGTCAACGCAAATTCGGTTGGTTTCGGTTACATACGCTATTGTATCGAAACGAAGACAAACCAAAATTATAAAAATGGGGGTGGACCAATGGGTGTGGCGTACGGGCAGTAAAAACGATCGTTAGTAAAACCAAACTGTTATCGATCCCGGGCTTTGAGGCAAATGAGTATACATGAATTCAGTCGGTTTTCTTTATGTTCGTTACTGTACCGGAACTTAAAAACAAAAATCAGCATTCGGTCGGTTTTAGTTGAGATACTGAAACTAAAACAAAACGCGATTAGTCTATGCGAATTCGGTCGGTTTTCCGTCGAGTTCGACACGATACCGTAACTAAAATAAAATAATGAAAAAAGAACAAAAAACAAAATTCACATCCGGTTGGTTTTCATTATGTTAATTATGGGCCAAAATATATAAAAAAATACTCCTAATAAGATGCCGTAAAATGACTAAATAAGGGCTTTGTGGCACAAAACTTGTAAATTATTATATATAATAGTTATTTATTTATTCATATTGATGTTATCTGCCAATAGATTGCGCGACACCGCAAAAGTGTGGTCGTTGTGACTTGTGTTATAATAATACGATAAATAGGTAACGCACCGTTTTTAACTTTCAAAAATCAAATTAATCTAGTTGTTTAAAATTTTTAAAAAAATATTCAATATGCCATTATTACGGAAGGTGTTCAATCAGATTATTTAATAATCTAATTTAAAAAATATAATTTTCATAACTTTTTTTATACCCGATTGCAAATAACGGGTTAATATAAAAAAACATCAAAAATATAATAATTCATAACTATTTATATACCCGATTGCAAAATTAAAATTAAGGAAGTAGTCTTGAACATCATCACACAAATATAATATGGTTTTGGGCTCATATGTCTAATCCTTTTAGAACCTATATTATATTTGGATTTATATTAAATCAAATGAGCTGTATTTGAGTTAACCTTTTAAACTGTCTAATCAAATAAGTCGACATGCCAACTTGTTTGATTAAACAAGTCGACTTGTTAACCCTTTTAACCAACTTTCTTAAACCCACCAACTCAATTAACCCGTTCACTACTTTAGTATTACTTGTCTACCCATTTGATAAATTCAGATAAATGAGTTTTTTTTGTTTTTACTCGTATTTAGGTTATACATTTAAAGTATGTTAGCTATGATTGCTGTTTTTCACACAAATAAAACATGGGCCGTGTTCAACATTACTTGGCTAACTCGTTTAGTTAAACAACTTCACCCGCCAACATGTTTAACGCATGTACCCGTTCAAATTAAATAATTCAACCCGTCAATTAAAGTACGCGATATTTATAAAAAAAGTATAAAAAGGAAATAAAAACATTCCCAATTTTCACTAGACAATAAAGATTAAAATTAAAAAAAAAGTTGAAAATCTTGTGAGATGAGTAATTTAAAAGCTTGCAGTCAGCCACCCCTTCATTCTTTCATGGTCTCCACATTTTCTTACCCGTGAAGAGACGAGACCAGGTAGCTTAACAGCCATCTCATCATCTTCAATCCATAATATAATAATAACAATATATAACATCACAGATCTTCAATTATCAATCCTTTCTCGTAATCGGTTAATAATACAATCATCAATTGTCCATATTTAACATCAATTTATGCTTTTGAGTTCGAATTTTGCAATCAAAATCTTTAATTTCTTGTTCTATGGGTTCTGATTGATCAAGCATCGATCGGTGGAAGATCCGATTCTTTTTGATTGAATCTGATAATACCCATTTCTTGTTTACCTTCTGGTGAGATTCTTTTGTATTGATATGGGTTAATTTGGGATACGATGGTTATGCAGATAAGGTGTTCGATGAAAGTCTTGAATGAATATGTGTTCTGTTTTTGTTTGTGCTTTTGTTATGTATGAGTTTGATGAGATCTATGAGTGTGGATTGTCTGTGAATTTTGTCTAGATTAGTTGCTGAAACATGTTGAATTGAAAGCAAATTATTGATTTTTAGTTTTTGATTGTGTAGGATGGAAATGGAGTATGGGAAGCTGTTCATTGGTGGGATTTCGTGGGACACAAATGAAGAAAGTTTAAAGGACTATTTCCAAACTTTTGGTGAAGTAATTGAAGCTATAATCATGAAGGATCGGACCACGGGTCGTGCTCGTGGGTTCGGTTTTGTTGTTTTT
>NW_027498021.1:0-130623 GCF_021521415.1 Bidens hawaiensis
TTTTATTTATTTCATCCTTCTTATATGTTTTTATTATTCTTCACCACAAAAAAATATAAAAAAATTAAAAAAAAATTAACGTTTGTAATGCATATATGCAATACATCGACTTTTTTTATAATGCATATGTGCAATAGTGTGCATTTTGATATTTGAAATAGTGTTGAATAACATGTATATAGTTGTTTGTATTGTATATATGCAATAGTGTTATATTATATATAAAAATTAAAAAAAATCGATATAGTACATATGTGCATTAGTGTTGTATTACATATATGCAATAACGTGTTTTGCATACAATTATGGAAAATTGGATTTAAATAATCCCAACTTTAATGGGTTGGCCAATAATATCCCACCTTCGGTATTTCCCGCTGGCAGTCCCACCTTTTCAATGGTTTTTGTTTTATAAACCAGCGTTAAAAAAACTTAACGGGGTTAAGGTTTTGCTGATGTGGCTGGTGAGTTGGCAGTGTCATAATCATACGTGGCTTTTCCCTTTGGATTAAAATGCAATTACTATATTTTATTATATTAAATCCTATTATCCAGATTTATTAACTTGGATCTGACCCAAACCCGCGACCCGATTAGCGAACCCGGATACCCAAATCACTAGCTTGCAATATAATTCTCGTCCTAAACTTAGAAATTGAATCTTGCATATCCTTATGCATACCATAACGAGCCCACCGACACCATAAACATGGAATGAGATCAATTATTGATTCGTATTACTCGTTTGAACGAACCGACGTAACCTGTTAATCAATATATTTATATTGTTCATAATAATTCAATTAAACTTTCAGAAAGAACCTCACATACATCGCCTATAGTTACCCTATAATGAATTATATTATCATTGTTGTTTTGATGCGTGTTCTTGAGCCCCTTCCGCCGTCACTGCCGGGATCAAATTAACCCTCTTCCAATCATCTTTATAGGTAACTAATTATACCTTTGTGTTCGTCGTCATTCACTCTTTAATAGCCCTAATTTCAATCAGCCAATCAAATAACGACATGGCCGATTGATGATTCAGGGTTCAAAATACTCTATGGGTTGCGAATGTCTAGTTATATAGGTTCTGTTTCTGGATTTTTATCAAAGGATCACTCAGATCAGTTGGCTTATGCATGTGGGTGTTGACTGCGGGGCTGGAGGCACAGGTTCGAATCCCCTGCAGCCCGTTTTTGTAGGATTAATATAGTAATTGCATTTTATGATTAAAAGGGAAAAGCCATGTAGGATTATGACTGCCAACTCACCAGCCACATCAGCAAAAACTTAACTCCGTTAAGTTTTTTTTAACGCTGGTTTATAAAACAAAAAACATTGAAAAGGTGGGACTGCCAGCGGGAAATACCGGAGGTGAGATTATTATTAGCCAACCTATTAAAGGTATGATTATTTAAATTCAATTTTCCTACAATTATTAGTGTCGTATTTGCATATTTTCAATAATGTGTATTAGATAATGTATTTGTGTTGTATTATATGCAATAAAACTCTATTTTATATATACAATACACATTAATGCACATACGAATTACATCGACGTTTTTTTAGGAACAATATCTCTTATTATAAGGAGGAAAGAAAAAAAATCACAAAATATTTTTTTAAAAATAGTTAAAAATAATTTTTTACTAGTTCTCTCTTTAAGAGGAGTTCTCTCTAGATCCCACCCTATATATATATATATATATATAGGATCAAGATCATGAGAGAACCTTTTTGAAATTGAGAACTATGAGAACCATTTTTGACCACAAAAACCCAAAAATAAAAAAATCATAAAATAAAATAAAACACAAAAATAAAAAAAAATAAAAAAACCAAAATTCTTATTTTATCATCCCGGTTTCATAAAAAAAAACTCGGTTTAGCTAAATTATATACACATATGTATAATATATACATATATGTATATTTACATGTTTTTTTGTACACACGTGTATAATTTAAGATAAATGATGTTGTACATATGTGTATATTACGTAACTAAAGATTAAATAAAATTATACATATGTGTATAATACAACGTTTTTTTTTTGTTTTTTTCTATTTTTTTTTATTTTTTTAATGAAACCGGAATGAAATATAAGAATTTTGGTTTTTTTACCTTTTTAAAATTCTTATTATTTTTTGTTTTATGATTTTTTTAAATGTTTTTTAAAGGTGTTTTTAGTGGTCCAAAATGGTTCTCACACTTCTCAATTTACAAAGAGTTCTCTTAGGATCCTTACCCTATATATATATATATATATATATATATATATATATATATATAGAGAGAGAGAGAGAGAGAGAGAGAGAGAGAGAGCAAGGTTATAATAAAAAGCTAATGTTTCATAAAAAGTGTAGGAAGTGATTAAGACCATTTGATTAAATAAAAGACACAAGAGTAGGATGGTAAACTATTAAATATTATAACTATGGTATTAAAATCTGTATTGATTACTATTCCTATTTTTTTTGCTTTATTTAATCACATAATTTCTCAAAATAATTTAACTAATCTGTCTAATTTCGTGGATTTTATTTTAGCATATATCAATATAATTTCATTCATATTCATTATATATTCCTCTGATGATATTTTTTTCTTTCATTATTAAGTGTACAAGAACACAAATCTTTGAAAATTTGTTGCGTTCTTTATGCCATGTGTCACTCTACTCAAGATATTCCAGTAACTTTATATTTTGATTTTGTCATAAAATGGTATAAACATTATTATTTTGAAAGTGGGGCACCATAAAGGCAACGTTTTGAAACTTTGATAATTTTTAGTGCTCAAAACATTAGTTAATCTACCATAATCCAGGAGGAAGAAACCGATTGGAGTGTAGTAAGTGTGTTTTTGTTCATGATATTCAAGCTAGTGTGTTTTAGTTTTTGGTGTTGTGTTTTAAATTAAGATTAAAATTTGGTGTTGTTTTTATATTTTGATTATTTTGATTTAAAACATACTGTAATATATCTTGTGATTTTCTTTATGTTGTGTTTTAAATTTGGATTAAAAAATGATAATTATAGATTGATAGTGTTTCCATGTATAATATAACACACTGGATGATTATTGGTGTGTTTTTAATTTTCTTTGTAGTTTGAAGTTATACCTATTATGTTTTAATTATTGGTGTTATGTAAAGAGTAATATGTTGGTGTGCTTCTTTTTACTGTGTCTTTATAAGTGTGGTTTTGTTCCACCGTAAATTACAGCAATAACTGAAAACTAAAACTCACCGTCGTCGTCTGCTTCAATTTTATTTTTATGTCACCAATAATTGAGTCTTCTCTTGTTTCAATATATGTGATGATAGAAAACTAATAAAAAGATATTATATTGGTAACCATCTTTTGCAAGATGAGAGATTGATTGCATAATAATAGGAGATTCCAAATTTACTATGACTAAACTACCCTTTAAGACACCAATCAAACCCTTTAAAATAAAGCACTCCTCAATTTGTTCCATCTTTCAATCTTGATCTTTGAGCATCAAGATCTAACCATCCAGATTACTTACTATATTTTTTAGACACACTCAGTTTTTTAGGATAACCCCTCCCTATATATATATATATATAAATGATTAAGTTCATTTCAGAAGTGATTTTATAGAGAGAAGTACAAGAAGTGATCTCAACTATTAGATTACCGATTGTTTTGGAAATTATCATCCATCCACAAGTATGGAGGTAAATACTAAAAAGTCACATTGTTTTGATAACCAATATATATTGGTATCCTCTAAAGTCTAAATTTGTATTCATTTTATTATAACTTTAATAGTGATAACCAATAGAGCATTATTGCGTAAAAGTGTGAAACAGTTAATGTCTATGAATAGTATCATTTTATTTGAATTTTTTTTAAATAAATATATGCTCGGCATGATATCTATCTATTCTAATAAAAACCTACCATTTTGCCACTTGTCAATACCATAACTCTACTCACCTTTTTTCAACCAATTTTCAAATATGATTATTACTTTTAAGTCATTTCAATATATGACATTAAAATTAGACAGAATTACAGAAATTGTCCTTTATGTTTGTACCAGATTTCAGTGGTTGTCCTTTATCTTTAAAAGTAACGTAATTTGTACTTTACGTTTCAAAATGTTACACCATTTATCCTTTTGGCCTAACCCAGTTAGTTTTTCTCGTTAAATTAGGTCATGTGCATTGCACATGAGGGCAAATTCGTCAAATTACCTACTTAATTATAAACATTCTAATTAAAATAAATAAATAAATAACTAAACCCAACCCACCCCACCCCACCCCACCCTCGTATCCGCTTCTTCCTCCCTACTGCATCTTCTCCGGCGAGCCACCGCCGCCGCCGCCGACTTCTCCGACGATGAACACCATCCCAATATTTTGAGAGTGAAGCATAGCTTCGGAGTTGTGTGTGCATGACAATAACGTAAACAATTAACTAAGCAGTTAAATAAATATTTAATCTAATAAGAAATTTCGTAAGCTGTAAACAATCAAATAGAACACATCAGGTAAACAAATAAGCACGCATAGGGTTCCTAAGCATGTTACTAAGGCACCACTAACGACCTATCTTAAACCTTCAACTTTAATACCAATCTGTCACACCCCAACCTAAGGTGGAAATATCGGGGCGTGAGCTGATTGACACAGCTCTCAATGTACTATCATTAAATTATGAAGCGACAATATCTAATTAATTTATTTATTATCAACAACATTCATATACAACAAAAATAAAGAAAATTACAAATACAAAACCAACTATTCTTGTATATGTTTTATCCTAAAGTCATCTATATGTGAGCTTCAGTTCGATAAGCAATCCAAATCTATAACCTGCAAATGCGTACAAAATATATGTTTGTCAATAACACATGTTGAGTGAGTAGATCACCAGTTTTGACACAAACAAAAATGGTAATAATATATAATGATATAAGTGAATAAAAATAGGCAAAACTGTTATCTGTGAGTATAAACAATTAAACCATAACACATACATAAACAATCAACCATAAAGAAAGGGCTAAACCGTTGCCATGCGAATGGGCATTGGTTACCAAAAATGAGGTGTCGGTGAAACCATTGCCAATGCGATCGGGCTCCGGCCACTACGACGGTCGTATGATCATACTATAATGAGATTATGTTGGACCTCTCCGAATGCGATTCAAGTAAACAAGCAAGCAAATAGCAGGTAACAGACAATCATTCAATTGATACATAGCACAAAGATCACAGTTTGCGTTTGAGAAATAATAAGATAAATAATATGATAAATGGTACGCAAGTGTCCCCAAACTATTTGAAAACAAGTAAAATAGGGGAGTGATTACTCACCTGATCGGATGAACGAAATACAAATGAGGATCATGTGAGAAAGATAAATCCTTCGGGATATACCGTCAAGGATTCCTAGTTAAATAATATAATATCAAATTAATTATAAGAGATATAACATGATTTAAGGAATTAAGATTTTGATGTGATTAAGTTATGTTTGAGATTAGAATGATTAATGATTGATCGATTAATCTCTGCGATCAATTTTATTAATAGTCTTATTAATTATAAATTCCTCAATAATTACCCATGATAAAATATATAATTCAATACTTAAATAATTTAATTAATACAAGATATGCTTGAAATAACATAATCTAAATAGATAAATGATTGTATATTCTTATAATAATGATAATAATAAAAATGTGTAGAAAGATATATATATATATATATATATATATATATATATATATATATATATTGTCTTAAATCTTTTAGGGAAAATCAGTTTAATATGTTTAGTTTATATAAAATAAATATAAGTTTATAAAGACGCTCAACGACAAGAATCTCAAATGATGATGCCGGGTTTAAATAAGTTAAAATCTATTATTAATATATACTTACAATACTTACATACAAATATATTACACATATATATAAAACTTAACGAGATTAATTGATAAAAACGTAACCTAGTAACGTTTGTTAAACAAAATAATGTTTGTTTTATATTTAATAATAATTATAAATCTTTGAAAACCATTATAAAAATAAAAAAATAAAAAACAAAACTGATCTGGCCAGGGATCGAACCTGCGACCCTGGCCGGCTCAGGTCTTAAACGTACAAACACAACCAACAGCACTAGCATGTCAATTGGTTAGAGAATGAAAACGAATGTTTAAATACAACATCTGTTAAAACCCCCAATTATTTATAAACCCTAGATTATGCAATCGATTACACTTATTGTTTTTGATTTAATTAACCTTAGGGTTAACGTAAAGCAGAAAACGAAGAACATAGCCATGCCTTTAATTACCTTAAACGATGCCATATTGATGATGAACAACCACCAAAACCGTCGGCCAGCCTTGACAACAAGAAACGACATCACAGGCCAAAATAATTCGATTAATGTTGGGGTTACTGGGCGCCAGGTTACATAGACGGTGTACATGTGTTTAATTGTGATATAATGTTCATTATCTTGGATATTGGTTAACGAGGGGGTGTCGGCCCGATAAATTTAGTAATACATATAAGTTTTGATTGATATAACATAATTAACGAGTGTCGGTAGGCCGAAAATGGAAGGTATAATATGATTAACGATTTGATTCCAAGATTGAGGCGAGAATAGAGCTTCAAGAAACATAAACTGGTATTCGGGTTGCGGGTTTGGGGCATGGATATGGGTAAACGGGTCTTGGTTTGGGTTTGGTTATAACATAATATAATATTTAACTAAACTTGCATATTGGTCCATGTAGTTTGGGTGTGGATACGAAATAGGATTGAAATTTGGTCTAGGGTGTAAATAGTATATAAATGAAAGTTATACACACATGCATTAAATATAAATAAACTATTAATAATGATAAAAATGATAACTCAATAAACGCGATATGTTGATAAAATTTCCCGAACAATAAACGGGTCGGATAATGAATACAAAATATTAAATGGGCGAAACCGAGTTGTTACATAGAAGATCTTGACGACTTCTCCTCATGTCTTCATTCCCTTCATACACCTCAGATAATGCTTCCCACGGTTCCTTAGCAGATTGCAGTTCTCTGAAACCTAGGACAATCTCATGTGAGAGTGCCATAGTCAAAGTTGCAAGTGCCTTTTCACCCTCTTCTATTTTAGCAAGAGCATCATCATCATACATCGCAACAGCTTTCACAGCAATTTCCGTAGAATTTTCACGTTGGTAAGTAATGACTTGGGGACCCCTAACTATGCTTCTCCAAATTTTGGCATCTTTCATCTTAACATATTTCTTGAATCTAAATTTCCACTCGCTAAACCCCTCATGAGACAGCAGACGGGGTACGCGAGTAGTGGTTCCCATAATGGAGTCCAGTTCTTGATGTAGAGAGGCATTGGATGATCCATTAGTACTAATTAACTGATCCATTTTAATTTAATCAGTCCATAAAAAAAAATTTAAGTCCAAAAGTCCAAAAGTCTAAAAGTCCAACAAACAAAGCCCAACGATGATGAATCAGGCCCAAGATGTGTTCACAGTCAGCGTTGACCGAGAACAGAAGACGTTGACCGAGAACCACAATGTTTGGCCGAAAACTCTTTAATTTGACCGAGAACACTTGTACTGGGCCAAGAACGATCAAAATAGGCCAAAAACACTTGATTTTGCCTGAAAACATTTGTTTTAGGCCAAGAAGTCTTGTTAATGAACCGAAAACTGTCAAGTGCAGCCAAGAACACCAAAAGAAATGCGTTTGACTAACAGATTTTGGTAACAACCAAATCCCTGTTTGGTGGGATTTAAATTGTTTCCAAAGATAAAGTAATCATTGACCAAACCAAACTTTTTCCTTCTTCTCCGATCTGAACCTCGCCGGAATAACACAGAAAACCACAAAACACCGTAGATCTTGAATCTGTTAATATCGAATCGAGCCTTGAATGGTTCAAAAGGCTCTGATACCAATTGTAAGTCCTGTAGAGGATCTTTCAATATGATATCAACACACCTCAATGATATTGCAGGATATATCGTAAGGTGATTCAAGATAAACAAGTAAATACGTAAAGAACACAGGAAGATGCTTCAAAACACATGGTGTATTAACGTCGGGTGCTTAAGCACAATTAAACATACAATACTCATTCCACAATGATGATCTGAACGGCTAACCATAACCCTATACATGTTATCTATATATATAGGGAAACAAGCAACGTAGCCCAACAAAGCCCAAGCCCACCGAGATCCTTTTAGATGATCTCGGTTTACATACACAAACACTTAGACACAAAATACATCAAAATGAACTAAGTACAAACCACCAAATATAGACCCAACAACATTCAACTCAATGGGTCACATTTGTCAGTAATAGTTTATAGTTTTGATTTTTGATAATAATAGTCCCTGCAGTTTGAATAGGTTGCAACTAAGTACTAAAACTTGGTACTTAAAACACATAAACGAGTTGTAATGGAACTAACACATGACAAATGAATGAAATGAACTTTTATTAATAAATTCAAGACCTGAGTTGTAGTACGGGTTGGGAACAACGAAAACAAAAATAACGAATGTTACACATATGAGCAACGATGTGGTTTCATGTTATCATGAAAGTTGTTCAACAAAAAGTGTATTTGTTTCCTTTTTTGCTTATGATTTTGGTGGAGCGGGGTAAAACATTTATATGGAACTAGTATTCTTTCCGGTGCTTTGCGTCGGACAGGTTGGTAAAATCCGTTTTGACTCGTTTCAGTCATTTTTTTTTTAGTTTAACCCATTCTAACCCATTATATACATTTTAATACAACACATTCAACTCATGGTCACATTTTCCACCCCTAGTGGTGATGATTGAAAAACAAATTGTGTTATGATATTGTTTTTTTTATTACGTTCATCGCCTTGACCCAACCAGAACAATGACCGGCATGAAAATTTTGAACACCGAAAATATGGGACTCCATTGAAAAAAAATCATGGGTTTGCCACTGTATGCAAGTTATTAGTGGCGAACGTTTTACGGTAACCTGGTGCATTCGTCGGCGAGTTGAAGTAGTTTCCGACGTAAATTATTTTTCCGACGAACCTTTTTTACTTGCGTATTGTGTGGATGCTCATATCAATGACCATCGATCAGAGTTGATTAAAACCTTCTCTTTATTTCTCAAGTTTAATTTTAATTGACTTTCATGCGTCAAATATTTTAACAAATAATAAGAAACATGATATTTAATGTTAAACAATAAAGAGGTTGTCACTGAGGATGAACCAAACGCATACTAAATTTCGTATACAGGGACCGCTTTAAAAATATTACGGGAACAGGGGAGGCGCATGCAGTTTTAATAGCCGTTCTCCTACGCACTGAAGTTGTTCCGGTGGAAGCCGTCTCCCGGGGACAAAAGTCACTTTTTGTCCCCGAACAACGGTGAAGCTCGGATCTCGGTCAACATAAGCAAAAAACCGAAGAAAAAAATAATTTGCAACCCAATAAAAATCTTATTAAAAACGCAGGAGACTAGTAAAAAAGTAAAAACATATGAAAAAGTAATTTAAAATGGGTAAATATGAAAATTTTTAGAGCTATAATAGAAATAAGGGTAAAATAGTCATTATATCAACTATTATTAATAAAATAATTCAAAATGGGTAAATTTGCATATTTTTTAGTTAAGGAAGGGAAAATATGCAATTAAAAGTTTGGGTTAGATAGATATGCATTTAGGAAGTTTTATAGGAGGAAGCGATAGCGAAGCCAAGCCGTATAAAGGCGAACAACCCTTATAGCAATAGCAAACGGCCTACTTATTGCCCTTCCCAATTTCCAGTAGTAAACTTCGGCAGCAAGGACCGTTACACTTGTCTAGATGGCCACATCTAAACTTGTACTTATATGCAATACTAGTGGTTATTCTTTCCAGGCCATTTGTTTGACAACTTAAACTAGACCCCACTTTCGATTAGATAGGTTTCGGTCTTAATCAAGATAGGTCAAGGGCGCGTCGAAACGGTCGGTAATTACTTAGTCTCATCCGAGAGTCTAATCTCCTTGTATTGCTTTTTTTTCTTTTTCACGTCATTGTCCCATTTTGAACTACTTACACATAAATTGTATTTCACGTGATAGGAAATGAGTGGTGCAAACACTATTCACTATTCCTAGCCGGATTTGATAATAACATAACGTAACGTATAGCATATAACATATAAATTAGGCTTGAATAAAATTATTTATTATTATTTTGTTATTAATGATGCAAGGGTTCATTAAATGCTTGGTGAGAAAATGACTATAAATACCAAGAGAAATAACACAAATTTCATCACATATATTTTAGTTACTTAGAAAGATAAAAGATGGCTATGAGGGCAGCCTTAAAGTTATGCATTATGCTTATTTTAGTCTCTGGTGAGCAATTCTTGATTTTTTTTATGTATGAACGAATGATACATATGTTGCTCCAACATTGTTAATATTTTCTTATTATGTTGTTTTTGACAGGAATGATGAAGTTTCCCCAAGTTTCACTTGCTGAAGGCACTAATATTATAGTTTCTTGTAGGACAGATAAGGATTGTCAAACACATGAGTGTCATAAATTCGAAATTTCTGAATGTATCAGACATTTATGTGCTTGTGTAAGGTTGAACGATGTGCAAGCACCTGCATCGATAACTCATAATATTGGCTGATTGATCAAACATGCATCAACAACAAATGCAGTATATTGTTTTAAAATCTAAAATATAAGCTTAAATGTAATGTTTGTTTTAATTTAATAAAACTTTGAAGTTTTATATCGTATTTGTTATTCTTACTACTTCAGAGTTCAGATTTTATCTTCGGTGATCATTATAAAGAAAACAATATAAAAGATACGTAGATTGATGTATACTATATGATGATGATGATACGTTAACAAAAGATTTATACACAATTTCTTAGCTTAGAATAAAATGTTGGAAAAAAAATGGTCAACAGGAAGATAAAACCCCATGACCTCCAAGTATAAGGCAAATCATCTAACAAGCCAGGCTTGTTTGATTTTATCAATTTAAAATATTTAGACATGATATTTAGACATGACTTGTATTACACGTGATGAAGAATGAGTTGTGCAAACACATTCACCTAGAATTGGAGCCCATGTTTCACGGAGAGGTTGTCGGTGGTTGCGGAACCGCATCGATTGGTTAATATAGATGTCTGTGATGATGTAAGCTTTAATCTAAACAACGGTAAATATATATAAAAAAAACCTACACTGTTAGGCAGTGGCGGACCCAGGATTTTTTTTCAATGGGGTCCCAATTTTTTCGGTTTACAAAATTTTTGGGGTCGGTCGTTATTCGGGTCGGGTCGAGGCGAGGAACATAATAAAACACGGAACTATGGTGTCATTGGAAACGAGTAAGTAGAAAGAATCTAAATTAGAAACTAGATGAAGCATACACTTTTAATTCATACCCGAAAAACATGAACGTAATCTATATATATGGTCTTACATAATTGACCAAAACATGAAAAATAACTCTAACACAAATAAATGATTAATTATAATATACATACACAAGGTAAATAATAAAAGAATATGCAAAATCCATGTTAACATTATATATGTTGCATGGTGATAATGACTATATGAGAGAAATTAACAAAAAGCACAAATACCCTAACTGAATAACTAAGACTAGGATATTAAAAAAACAACAAAAAAGGAGTATGGTGGGGCTTGAACCTACAACCTCTCACAAGTAAAACAAGGGACTTTCCACTATACCAGTTCAATCCTAATAGTATGGGTTCCAAGTATTAATTTTTATGGGGTCCTTAAAAAATTTAATATCCGTCTCTAAGTAATTTTTAAAAAACATCGGTGTCCCGGGACCCCGATCGGACCTATGTGGGTCCGCCCCTGCTGTTAGGTAAACATGTCTAGATATAAAAGTTAGCCGTGATTAAAATAAGTTTAAAAAAGAATTTAAACGTATAAATAAACATAAAAAAATTTTGTTAAAGAAAAGAAAATTATAACTTTACTAAATTTTAGTGATTGCATGATAATTTTATTTAATTTTAAAGTAGAAACGTAAGAACTATCGGTTAAAAACTTGATTAAGTTCATGAGTGAATGTAAATCGGTTAAAAACTTGATTAAGGAAAAAATATATTAAAGTTCTTGTGCAACATGATAATAATTAAATTAAAGGTCAGTAGTTGAAAGGTAATATAAGATGTACAAGTAATTTAAATAAACTTTAAAAAATTAAAATGTTAACCAATCAAAATTCACAACGATAGACATTTCAAAATGTTAGTATAGAATTAATGTTGTTGTAACGTATGGTGGTGTAATACGATATGACTTAATGTAATATAATGCATGTTTTACTAAATAATCTACTGTCTATTAATACTATTAAAACAAAATTATTTTTATACATGTCATTCAACTAAAATAGCTAACTAGAATGTTATTAATACTATTATAATTTATATATAGAAAACTTTAAATGTTTGTATTAAATGAAAATTTTTAATTATGAATTATAAATTTTTATTTATTATTATTTATATTTTATATATCTATAAGGTATGTTATTATGCATATAATTAAATTTAATCTTTTTATTATATTTTTTTAATCACTCATGTATTATATATCCTAGTATTGTATATAATCTCATAATGAATTCCATTATATCAAACAAATATGTGACAGTTATAACCTTTTTAAATTCAAATTATATTGAATCAATTTTCTTTAACAAATTTCCTTTTCACTAGGACACTTTTAAATTAAACTAATTACAATAAGCAACATTAGAAAGAATTTGCTGTTAAAATCTGGGTAAAGGTGTATATATATCATTAGTGTTGAGTGAGTAGGAGTAAAAAATATTTTTTGTTAAAAAGAAAAAGAAAAAAAAAACATTAAAAGGAATGAAAATATATATTAAATGACGAGAAGCGTAAATAGTTAACATATGCTTTCATTGTTTTTCTTTTAACATGTAGTGTGCAAATTTCCCCCAACCACTTAATTAGATATTACGTACACCACTATACCACCAAAGACGTTCTCTTCATGATTATCATTGCATTATTCAAAACGCTAACCAATTTGTAGGTCTGGACACAAATATTTATTATGACTTGTATTTATTCTGGTGCAAGTTGCATGGGTTCATTAAATGCTTGGTGATAAAAATGGCTATAACTATCAAAAGAAATAACATATACGGAGTATTTCATGCATGGTAATCATGCATATATATTACTTACTTATAAAGATAATAAGATAAAGAGAGAGACTACGTACTGGTTTCGTGTTCTCTAGATCCAAGACTAATGCATCTCTAGTTATACGGCTGTGCACTAGGTTAAAAGAATAAAAAATATTATTTATGACTTTGGGCTTGTTGATAAATTAAAGCGTTGTGGTGGAAATAGTCTTTTTAGGGCATGTTGATACTGAAATGTTTACATGAGTGGGTTGTATATGTCATAGTTACCAAATATCATAGGTTTTTATACTTACAAAAGAGTGTTTCATAGTTTTCTACCTAGAGAGTTGTTAGCGTAGTTACAAAATATCATTGTGTATTAAATAATACTTGTCCAAAAGATTGATTTGCTATATCACTCATTCCTTTGCCTTCTTACTTTGATCTACCTCTGTTGTTTTAGTAGTATGCTCTTTGGATTTGTTAAGTTTAAGCGCATACAATTCGATCTATTTGATTGGATTGATTTTGCAGAATGAGTGGCAAACATCAGTGTGTTGTTGTGCCTGTTAACTGATTTGTTGGCGGTTCGTTGACATTGTTAACAATTATTAAACGATGAGTTTTTTAAGTCATTTGTTAATCACGTTCATTATCTTGCTGACGTCGACTTATGAAAGCATAGGAGTCGGTTCAATTCTTTGATAGGTGTAGCTCCTTTTTGTGATCATTTTTGGTAGTTGGTACAGGGGCGGACCTACCCTTATGGTAGGGCGTCGGCCTTCCCCTGCGAAACAAGAAAAAAAATAGTACTATTATAGAGTTATAATCCCGAATGCCCCTTTGAATTTTAACACCAACACCTATGAAATTCTGAAATCCGATGGGTGATGAAAGAGAAATAGAAGAAAGAATCTAGCATGCATGACCGTCAAATCTTTCTTCGGCTAATGCGGCGGCAATTTCACCATTATTTGTTGGTTTTGTTCACTTGTTTGGATGATAAAGAAGAAAGAGAAACAAACAGAGTGTTTTCAAAAGGAATGATAAAAGATGTGATATTTTGGTTATAACTCAAAAAATGAAAACCCATTAAAAATAGCTTTTAATAAATTGTATTTTAATTATGCATTTCTAATGATATTTCGTTTGATTATATATTTTTTATATGACCCAACCCGACTCGACCAAATGGCTGAACCAAGCCAATTATATACCAATTTGATTGTGCTCGAACGTCCGAACCATAAATGAACCTTTATATATAGATCAGTGGCGGATTCAAAAAATTTTCTTACAGTGGTCGAAAATTTTTTTGGTCAATATTAAATATATATTAAAAATCCGCGTTCCGATTTCGCCGTTCGGGTCGGCTCGGCTCAAATCGTATATATTTTATTTTTGAGTCCGATTCAACGTTCTAATTGAGTCGAGTCAAATCGGTATAATTTTATTTTTGGGTCCGATTCAACCCTTCTAATTGTGGTCGAGTCAAAACGGTATATAATTTATTTTTGAGTCCGATTCAACCGTTCTAATTGGGTCAAGTCAAAACGGTATATAATTTATTTTTGGGTCCGATTCAACTGTTCTAACTGGACCGAGTCATATAAAAAATATAAAAATATAATTCTTGCTTGCCTAAATGTATATAAAATATATTTTTTCTGATTAAACCACTTGATTGATTTTAAATTTTAATTCTAGACGAGACATTTATACGGATCAATATTTATTTTAAGATTTTTTAATGGATGTATATTATAAAAAGCAATAAAATCTAATATATAAGAAAGATGGTAACTGAAACTAAATAAAATGTAAATAATAATGTACCAAGAGAATTTATATTATTTTAATACTAAATGGAATAATATAATAAATAAATATTAAAACTATAAAAAATCTTTTTTTATAAGAAAAATGGATGTTGATGTCCATATAAAGCCTCTAACCGGGCCAAAAATACTTTCAATGAATTTGAGTCTTTTCTTGTTAGCTCCAACTGGGCCATAAGCCCACAAAAGTAAGTTAAAAGAACTCAGTATTTAAGAAAAATAGGGCAGGGTCTCTTTCTTCTTTAACGTCCAACTCCAGAGAACCGTAAACTGCCGCCACACCTGCCGGAGAAGAGTTTTCTGGTAATCTCCTTATTTCTTTTATTTTTCTTTCATCATTCATCAAATTTCAAAATTTTATAGGGGCCGGTCAAGATTTTAACACTAAAATAGTACTGGTTATTTTTTTTCACAGAGGACGGCCGACCCCCGTGGCGTACAAGTAGTTCCGCCACTGATATAGATATAACTAAGTACCGACTCAATAGAAATTTCCGACCAGTGCGAGATAATTTTCTAGGTTTTCCCACTTATAGCACCCACAATGGGTTGCATATCCTAAAGTTTGAGTTTATGTGGCACCAAGCAAACTTGGGGAGTAGAGCAACCACAATAGGCTACAAAACCCAATGTTTGAATCTATGTGGCAAGTGACAAACTTTTTGGTCACAAATCTCCTTGTTGTAGAGGTAGCATATGCCTTCAAAGTTTGCATGAAGTTTGTAGAAGCAAACTAGGACAAACCTATTGATGTGGCCATTTCTCTCACATACACACACATATATAGCATATATACAGAACTTTAATATTTTTAATGAGGTTTGTAGAGGTTTGTTGCTGTAGATGCTTTTAAAACCAACCGTTGTGAATGGTTTATTGTTGTGGATGCTCTTATAGTTGATACCTAGAAGTGTGTTCATTACACAAGAATATAATATGTCCACTCTGTCAAGTGAAAAGACAATATGTATGTGGACAGATTTGATGTGGCGATGATGTGTCGGTTTGTATAGGTTTGTTGTTGTGGATACTCTTATGGTTAATATCTAGAAGTTTGTTCATTACACAAGAATATAATCTATCCACTTTGTCAAGTGAAAAGACTGTATGTATGTGAGCTTCTAAGCCAAAGATAGTCGTTACACAAATGAAGTACACAATTAAATCTGTTTGCTGAGAATACTATGAAGTATGAACACCAAACTAAAACGGTTTAAGCAAACGTCTAATTTCAAATATAAATACTAAATGATTAAACTAACCAACTAATCCATTCAGCGAGTTTATTTACAATATGCCAAGGCATAATATTTTGTTTTTAAGAAAATCTTCAATCACTTTTTTCCTTGCATGCCCCATGTTGGCTCAATGAACGTGGATACTTAAATTAAAACAAGACTTTTTGATTTTTTAATAACAATTATTAAAAAGTTTCATATAATTATTTTGAGTTTATTTTATTCATTATAATATATCTATATATAATGTTTTTTTAATTAAATGCCTTAATTAAGTGTGGGTCTAAAGCCCTAACTTGTTTTCATTGTCTCACGAGCCACCCCTGCATGACCCTCATCTTGAACAACTACTCGAGTTAAAATTTACTTTCTTCAAATCCGTTCATTTTAAAAGAAAAGTTAGGAGGAAAGAATATTAAAAGGTTTTTCATTTCCTTCCATTTCCTTTCATTAAAAAAGCTCATGAACACATGTGTTTTTCAATTTCTTCCCCCATTTCTCCCTCCTAAAGAACAACTCAATAACACAACATTACCATTCTCTCTCTCTCTTTCGTTTCCCCCCTTAAATATGTTCCCCTTCTTTTCTTACATTTAGTAAACTCTGGAACACAAAGTGTCGATCGATAGTTAGGTACTTAGGTTTTAGTGGCTTGATAGTTGATACCTTGCTCCATATTTAGAGTACCTCAATTAGGGTTTCTCCAATACCGCATGGTATAAACAATTTTCAGTAAAGGCCCTATATTATGCTATAAGTCTACACAAGGTTTATTATATAACAATCACCATACAAATAGTTATTTGTAATAATAATAATAATAACTGCTTTTTCTTAGCATCAAAAATAGGATTTCTCCATTTGTAAGTTGTTATTAATTCAATCTCAAATTGTCTAACAAAAATCTATATATAGAAATCATAAAAATCCTATGTGTCGTGATGTGGTCGCTCCCTCTTCTTTTGAAGTAATCAGATTTGCTTGATTTTTAAATGGAGGCTTCTCATGCATTTTACCCGAATTCACGGGCATGGATCTCATCAAACCCAGATATTTCTTAAATGGGTTATAACATCTCATTAAATTAAAAACTAATCTCACTAAATATTTGATATAAAAATCCTATAAAGTAGGGCTACACTAAAAATTAATATCTGATTTATTTAGAAAAAAGATATATATTATTTATAGGGGAAGGTTAATGTACAAATAAACTTAACGTGCTAAACGTGATAATCAAGTAGAGTAATTATAAATATAAGTATAGTAATTATGTAATTACATGATAGAGTAATAATATAATTACCCAATACTGTAATTACATAATTACTTTACTTGTATATATAATTACTTTACTTGATTCTCATGTTTAGCATGTTAATTTCATTTGTATTTGATTCAAACCCTTATTTATAATTAAAAAACCAATTTTATAGTAAAAAAAATAAACGGGTCTTGGGTCTCATCAAACTCATATAGCTTTTAGACCGGGTTATAACATCTCATTTAGTCGTAAAACAATTTATCATCAAACCATAAGTATATTATTAACTTTCATACAATAAAAAAAATAAAAATTCAAATAATACATAAATATTAGAAACGCATAATATAAAACAATCCCCGTAATACAGTGGATACAAGGTAGTAATATATATATATATATATATATATATATATATATATATATATATATATGAAACTTTTAAAAGCTTTCAGGTTGCTCTATACATTCTCTCAAGCCACCATATTGCATTATTTGTAAATGGAAGCTTCTCACTGAAACAAAGGTGATTCTGTAACAGAAGAAGATAACAAGGTGTGGTCTTTGTTTATAAGTTATTTTTCTTTATCATACCTTTTGTATTTATGTGTTTGCTTTTGGTATCGTGTAGTTTCTTTTAATATGTTTAAAAAGTTATTTTGTTTTATGTAAAAGTAACGGATTTTACTATCACTTAATACATTATGGAGCTCTTATGTTAGTTGCTCTTGGTTTGAAGAATTATGATGAACATGATCACTTTTGTAGATAGAATTTTAAATAAAAATGTTAATTTTGTAAAAAAAATCCATTAAAAAGCATTTAATTGGTTAATTAGCAGCTAAGTGATTTTGAGATTGTATTCAAGTACATTTGAACTACTTTTAACCTGATTTCAGGGTATTTTAGGTTTGTTTGCAGGTGAAGGGAAATATGTATTTTGAATGTCATGGTATTTTAGGTATTTGCTAAAGCACAAGTAAGTAATTTGAGAATACGGGTCATTGTCAAGGTTACAAATTATAAGTTTAAATGTTAAATTGACCTAACATTTTGTTCTAAAAATCATTTTTATACACATAACATGTATAATAATATCGGTATGAATGTTTTGTTTTAAAATAAATCAAACACCAATGTTTGGTTTGCAAATTATAATTTATAATTAATAGTGTATAAATATATCAAAAACTTATTATAAAAGTCATAAATAAAAATCATTATATAATATAACTTAATATACGTATTACATGTAATATTTTTTTACTTTTATTATAACTTTCATCGTGTGTAACACAAGCTTTCATCATTAAACATGTTATTATTTTAATGATACATTTAATTTAGATGCTATTGTTTTATTACATTTTTAGGTGGTGAAGCAAGAGTTTCTTTTGGTAGAATGTTTGAAGAAGTTGATGGTTGTTTTATATGAAAGAACATGTTTATGTCCTTTGTTGATGTTTTTTTGGTTGTTCGATGTACATTAACTTATTGTAACTTTTAACTTTTAATATCTAGACAATGTAAATGATTAACGTTTTGGTCCGAAAGTTTGAAGAAATTTTGTGTTGCTTGAATTTGTTGTTTAAATTTATTATGTTTGTTGACATGTTTTTTCACCCGTGTGCAACACGAGCTATACCCAAGTTACTATATAATATAATTACTCTACTTGTATATATAATTACTATACTTGATTCTCACGTTTGACATGTTAATTTCATTTGTATTTGATCAAAATCCTTATTTATAATTAAAAAACCAATTTTATAGTAAAAAAAAATAAACGGGTCTTGGGTCTCATCAAACCCATATAGCTTTTAGACCGAGTTATAACATCTCATTTAGTTGTGAAACAATTTATCATCAAACCATAAGTATATTATTAACTTTTATACAATAAAAAAATAAAAATTCAAATAATAAATAAATATCAGAAAACAAATAATATAAAACGACCTCCGTAATACAGTGAATAAAAGGTAGTAATATATATATATATATATATATATATATATATATATAAATGATACATTTAAAAGCTTTCGGGTTGCTCCATATATTCTCTCAAGCTACCAAACTGCATTATTTGTAAATTGAGGTTTCTCATGTATTTGACCTGAATTCAAGGATATGGGTCTCACCAAACCCAGATATTCCTTAAACAGGTTATAACATCTCATTAAATTAAAATTAATCTCACCAAATATTTGATATGAAAATCTTATAAAATATGGATATATTAAAAATTAATATATGATTTCTTTAAAAAAAGATATATGTTATTTATAATTAAAAATACAATATTACAGTAAAAAAAAGTAAGCGGATCATGTGTCTCTCCAAACCCAAGTAAATTTTAAACCGGGTTATAGCATCTCATTTATTTGTGAAACCTTTTCATAATCAAATGCTAAGTATATTATTAACTTTTGTACAATAAATATAAATAGAATTAAAATTCAAAAAATATATACATATTATAAACGAATAATGTAAAATAACCCCCATAATACGGAGGATAAAAGCTAGTAAATAAATAAATAAATATTAAGATTTCATACCACTCCTACCAACCTAAAACGTGAAATAATTAAACTTTTTAATAAAGATTGAAATTACAATGTTCAAATTTCGTAACAAATTCATTCTTCCTAACAATGTTTTCAAAAGTACTCACTATTCCTTTCTATTCTATTCTTTAAAAGAATGAAATATGTATTAAAATAAATATGTCTTCTACAAATTTTATAAATTACTTAACATTTATTTTGGTTCATTCTTTAAAAACGACATGACATGTTTCATAATGGAGTTTCAAATCTTCTACATTTGTTTTTATTCTATGTAGAAAGATAATTATCAGTTTTGAAAATAAAGATTTAGTATATATATTACTTTATTTATTACGGTTTAATGTAAACATTAAATGCTAGGCGACCGAATTTGGTTTATAAATGTATCAAAAGGCCTAACATAAAGATATTAGTTCTTGTTTGTTAGAAAAACAAAGATGACTCCATCAAAAATGACAAGCTTATGTATCATGTTGGTTTTCGTCTTCGGTAAACGATTCTCGGTTCTTCTAACATACGTACAAATGATAGACATATTGCATGATTCGACGTTGTTACCGTTTTCCCTTTTGGTTTTTCTATGATAGGAATAATAATGTTTCCACAACTTTCACTTGCTGATGATTATCCTCCTTGTAAGTCCGTCAAAGACTGTTGACCAGATTATTGTCCGATAATTTCGATTCCCCTATGTATCAAGCATCATTGTGTTTGTATACGGAAGGCCTACTTGCAAGCAGCGGCATCGATGACTACTAATACCAATTGAGACTCGAGTAAATATCAATAAGTGCAGCATGAGTAGTAGTGGTCTAAAGCTGTGTACTTGAGTTTTATGTTCGTTTTGGGTTTAATTAAATTATGGAGTTTTATATCGTATTTTTGTTTTTGTTGTTCTAGATCTTCTCTCTAATATAAAAAAATTTAAAAAATAAATAAAAATAGAAGCTGATGTGCACCACTTTAATGTCTCGACTAATATTTTTTTCCCGTAAAGATTATTTTTAGGGGTGTGTTAATTTGTTAAAAAAATCTTTTTAGTTTTTATATCTCCCAATGGTTAAAAGATTCATTCTTTTTTTTTCTCTCAACATTATCTGGGCTTTTGCTCAACTGGTATTGGAGGGGTAGTGAAGATTTGAGATGAATGCCGCAAGGTCTCAAGTTCGAATCCAGTTCTAACCGCGTTTTACAGCAGTAAGCATTCGAGCAGCAGGTTTCTTTGGAGCAGAAGATGGTGGGCCCGGGCTACCCAACGCTTTCTAAGATAACCGGCGTATGAGGTCGCCTTTTGTCATTGGGTTTCCCCGAGTAACCCGGCTTTACTAGTTGATGGTTAAAAAATTCATTATTCAAAAATTCAAAAGGCTTGTTAAATGAGAAACACGTACTAAGAAAATTACGAAGTTCATCATGCTAACACATCTCTATAATTTGATGAAAAGTTTGTAGTTTGTTTTAGATTTGTTTCTCCATCTCTTCCTTATGCATCGCCTCCCTTTGTGTGCAATCTCGCCTCGATCACTTTTCTAAGTGGTTGAAGTTAAGAGTTAACTATGACTAATATGTTTCACATTTTTTCAACATTCTATAAAGGGGATTCCTACTTTCGTCCAATAACTTTGCTTCTTTTCGAACAGTAAGCTTATTTCCCTCGTGGCTTGTATTTTGCTTCATTAGTGAACACCCACATGACATATGGTAGCTCATCTATCAATGTCTCCTCCTTGCCTAGCCTTATATTACTTTTCACCAGGGTTGTTCAAAAAATTCGTAGCTCGAAGCTTGCTAAAAAATACTTGGTTGATATCGACTCGTTTACAAACCGAGCTAGCTTGGCTCAAATCATTTACAAACAAAGCTAAGCTAGGATTCACCCATTAACAAAACAAGCATGGCTGAACCTTGGCATGTGAACATATATACCCTCATAATGTTGCGATTTGCATATTGTGGGTGTGTGGCGGACGTCAATATCTGCTAGAAAATCTGCTAGATGTGTAGATCAACGCACCATTATTTGACTGGGTTTTTCACTCCTAACACCTTATTTCTCATTATCACCTTGTTTCGTAGTAACGGCCTTGTGTATTTTATAGTTTTAACTTTTTTGGACCTACATGTATTAATTTCACACTTCATGGCTTAGCTCGAGTCGAGTTTTGGCTCATAGGTATTGCATGTAGAACCGCTGTTCGCAATGATAATTTAATATTGATTACAATACTAGTGCAGAAGAAAACAAAACAAATTTGCATCTAATAAAATTACATAATTAAGAAAAGAAAAACAGTAGTACATAATTAACGAAAGTAACGTAAAAAGGATGTTGGCTAAGGATTTATGTTTAACAGAGGTCCCTTAAAACAGATTTGGGGCCACCCTCGTGAACCCGTCTGTCTCTCAGGGTACAACAGCTGCAACAGTGTGTACTGCCGGGATTAATCTAGCACCTGAACTATACATGTACTAGAGTATACGAGACTTTAAACGAAACTAAACAACATCAAACTTGTGGTTAAACGAACTGAACTAGCTATTTATGGCACGTATGCATTTTTGTGGTGTATTTAAAGTGTTGCCCAAACCTGCTATTTATAGCAGGCACATGTCATAAGTCAGCATGGCGCATGTCACAATCTGCACCACTCTTTCGACACTTGGCGAGACTGCAAGGAGGCTGCGACATGAGGCTAGTGACTCACTACCTAGACGCGGCACTTGGCGACCACTGGCATGCATTCGCTCAAATCACGACACTTGTCCCGAACCAGCTTATTCCTGTAAAAATACTAAGGCGGCCCTTAAGCGGCTCGCGGTGATCTCATGGCACTTGTCACAATCTGCACCATTCTTTCGACACTTGGCGAGACTGCATGGAGGCTGCGACATGTGGCTGGTGACTCACTACCTGGACGCGACACTTGGCGACCACTAGCATGCATCCGCTCAAATCACGACACTTGTCCAGAACCAGCTTATTCTTGCAAAAATACTAAGGCGGCTCGCGGTGATCTCATGGCACTTGTCACAATCTGCACCACTCTTTCGACACTTGGCGAGACTACAAGGAGGCTGCGACATGTGGCTGGTGACTCACTACCTGGACGCGACACTTGGCGACCACTGGCATGCATCCGCTCAAATCACAACACTTGTCCCGAACCAGCTTATTCCTACAAAAATACTAAAGCGACCTTAAGCGGCTCACGGTGATGCGAGTGTGCGAAGTGCAAAGTGCGCCATCAAAGCGCCACATTGCGCCCATCGCCCGAGCCCGTGCGCGTCGGGTGCTTCGCACCCTTGCTAGTGCCACCAAGTGTGTCTTATTATACAAGAATATAATCTTGTGAGCCCTCCTCCTTATAAACAACTTCTTAGTTTTTCCTTCTATCAATGTGGGACAAACCCATTTTCGTTTCACCAAAGTTCAAGTTCTTAACAACTTTTTTAGAGCATCGATATCACATTCATTTATACTCTTGGACTCGTTATTAATTGGTATACTAATTAATATTATTAGTCCAAAATTTTCAACAATCCCCCACATGAATGGAGATCGATCCTTATACTCTAGTTTCAAGTATAATTACAATGGTTGAGTGTTGCAGGAGAAGTAGGTGTTTCCTTTGAACTTTCCTTTGTGAAACATACTTAGTCTCCTAGAGATTAGTAGACGTGGTATCCTTGAACTAACCCCCATTGATGTAGACGTATTACATTTCACACAACACTTTTCCTAGCATGGTTAACCCCTTATTGTCGTGTCCGTTCTGGTCATGGAACACTAGCCTGGTTCTTCGAGAGCTCTAGGATATGTGCACCCCACAAATCCATATGTTATGCTTAGCCTTACCTTAGTCACCGATTGTCTTAGGAATGGACTAAGACGTTTAAGTAAACACCCTTTATGATTTAGGGGGATATATATATGTTATTCCCCCACAATGACCACCCTTAGTTCATGCATTTAGGTTATCCTATTGAACCTAGATTTTGGGATCTCCAATCTCATAGGTTAGGTTTTCCTTTGCACTAACTTACTCTATGGGCTTTAGTCTCATTCCTCTTGACGACTTATATACGAGCTCTCTGCTTAAGCCTTTTGTAAGCGGATTCGCAATGTTATCCTTTGACTTCACGTAGTCAACAGTGATAAACCCTGTTGAGAGAAGTTGTCGTATAGTATTGTGTCTACGGCGTATATGTCTAGATTTGTCATTATACATTGCACTTTGAGCTCTTCCAATCGCTGATTGGCAATCGCAATGTATGCAAATAGCCGTAACTGGTTTTAGGCATCTTGGAACATATTCCAAAAACTGCCCTAACCATTCTGCTTCTTCACCAGCTTTGTCTAATGCAATAAACTCATATTCCATTGTGGATCTTGCTATAAATGTTTGTTCGGAGGATTTCCAAGATACAGCAGCTCCTCCCAAGGTAAACACATAGCCACTTGTGGACTTGGAATCTTTCATGTCGGATATCCAATTAGCAACACGGTATCCTTCTATAACATCTGGATCTTGGCCATAATGCAGTCCATAATTCCTTGTGTATCTCAAATACCTTAATAAACTTGTCATGCTTTTCCAATGTTCAGAGCTAGGATTACTTGTATATATACTTAGCTTGCTCACAGCATAAGCTAAGTCCGGCCGGGTACATGACATAAGATACATATGACTGCCAATTATCCTTGAATACTCCAACTAAGCAATTTCGTCACCTCTATTATTTGACAGATGTTGGGTAGTATCAATAGGGGTTCGAGCTATACTCGTGTCTCCTGCATTAAATTTTTCAAGGATTTTATCAACATAATGAGTGTCACACCCCCATTTTAGGCCTAGGAGTGCGACCAATAGTTGGTACCACAATTGTAATTAAATCAGAGTTGCGGGTTAATGCGGAAGACTTTCTTAAAACATGTGGATTTAAGTTATAAATATTTACATTACAAAAGACGGAATAAAATTCCGTTTAAGTTTACTTTTTTAATATTTACAAACCACCATTTTAATATTAAAGTTTTTAAACAAAATATCCGAGCCATCGGATTCTTTGAGCACTTCATTCTTCAAGCCCTAGTCTTGGTTACCTGCAAAATGGTAAGAAAGTACGTCAGCAACGAATGTTGGTGAATACGTTGACGCTAAAAATATTTTCTTTACTTGATTACCCCCGAGACTACGTAGGTCTCGGCCCAACGTGGCTTAGGAATAACCAAGTTAAAACAACACAATTCATAAACTCAAGTCCCTACACTCGGTTTCCCCAGCAAAAACCGTAGCGTTCGACTAGTTGAGTGCCTATGCGTATACACAAGGTCATACTCCCCGCAGGCGAGCGTAATTGTGACCAAGTGTGATGCGCCCATCACATATGTAAGGATCCAGACAAACGTACACGATTGCCTGAGGCCAGTGTTTATACTCTTGTTTATAAATGTTTTAGAGACACCTAGTCTCATGTAAATTTTTTCATATAACACATTGATTCGTTTGAAAACAAGTTTGTAAAGGTTGGGGCGTGTTCACCTTTTCAATTTGGATCGGCTTCAAACACCGTCCGAGGGTCTTTCCTGTTTCTATCTCGCACTTATAGTACGAGTTTAACCATTTGTTAGTCGGATATACAATCCGGCTTAAGACCTTTAGTCTTATTTTATAAACTTTACCTCGATGAACCTTTAGTTCAAAATCTCTTTTATTTTAAAACCTTTAGTTAAAAAGTAATACCACAAACCTCTTAGTTTATTTATAAAACCCTACGTTTCTTCTTCTCTAAGAAATATATACTTTTCTTTTCTTTATTATTTAAGAATAGTTATTATTACTTAAATAATATTTTCATAACTAAGAATTTCACACATATATATAATCACACACATATATATAATATTCTTAATTTCCTTCTTTTATTATTCCTTTGTTATATTTTCTTTTATTTTATCGAGTTATCGAGTATAACCTCGACTTAAGGTTTAAACTTTTATAATTATATTTTATTATTATTTTATTCGGGCATTATGCCTACCTTTTCTTGGCTTATAAACCCTAAATATTTGAGCAGCACTTCAACACCACTTCGCCTTCTTTATCTTATTGTTCAACCCTTTTTCTTGATACTTATCTTCTTGGCACGCAACACGATGAATACCAATATTTCACCAATCGTTGGCACGCTTTACGAGACTAACCACCATGATGTCGAGATATAAAAAATGCCTTCTTGGTTGATACGTCGGTGGAAGGTGGCACGAACAACGAGGGAATAGGCACGGAAAACGAGGTAATGATCGAGATTTGGCACGAACTTCGAGGTATGATATATATTGGGTTTGGAGAGATGGTTTAGTGAGAGAGAGATTAGGTTTTGGTGTGTGGAATGGATCAAACCTGGACTTGCTATTTATAGGATAAATCTGGCAGGGCATCACGATACGCGATGGCCTTAAGCTAGCCCGTCGCATATCGCGACGTAGCCATGGCCAGTCACCATATAGGTCTGCCACGTGGCGAACGTCATACCACGTGTTGCCACGTGGCAAGCCACGCGTCTCTTTGTCAGTAAATCCATCACGATACGCGATGGGTTTCCTTTCTGATCCATCGTGTATCGCGATGGGTCAGGAAAACAGAATTTTCAATTTAAACCCTAAGGTTTGGATTTTGGAAATTTTGGTCCCTTGATTTTGGAAACTTGCTATTTTTAACTCGAATTTTTCGTGATGTTACAATGAGATTGACTTAACACAAGACCGTTTTGGGTTCTAATGATCTTTACTCCAAGAATGATGTTGGCTAAACCCATGTCTTTCATGTCAAATCTCGCCTTCAACATATCCTTAGTAGACCTGATCATCTCGTTATTACTTCCAATGATAAGCATATCATCTACATAAAGGCACAAAATCACATAACCTCTCGATGTGTCTTTCACATAGACATACTTATCACACTCGTTTATTTTGAACCCATAGTTTAGCATAACTTGGTCAAACTTTTGGTGCCATTGCTTTGGAGCTTGCTTCAAACTATATAGGGACTTGACGAGTTTGCAAACTATACCCTCCTGGCCAGGAGCAGAAAAACCCTCAGGTTGTTCCATGTATATTTCTTTGTCCAATTCCCCATTTAGAAATGCAGTTTTTACATCCATTTGATGTATTTCCAAATTTCTCAATGTTGCAATCGCAATCACCAACCTTATTGAGGTTATTCGAGTCACGGTTGAGTACGTATCAAAATAGTCTAGACCTTCCTTTTGTCTAAAACCTTTGATTACTAACCTTGCCTTATACTTGTCAATGGAGCCATCAGGTCTCATCTTCCATTTGAATATCCAACGATATCCAAGTGGTTTACAACCCGCAGGAAGATCCACTAGTTCCCAAGTGTGATTCTGTAAAATAGAAACAATTTCGTTTTTGATGGCTTATTTCCATTGTGGTCCTTCTGAAGAGTTGACCGCCTGTTGGTAGGTTTGAGGTTCTCCCTCTATCATGTATGCAATAAAATCAAGCCCAAAGGACTTCTCAGTCCTTTGTCTTTTGCTTCTTCTTGGCTCAACTTCTTCAGGCTCGGATTGTTCCTAAGGTTCATCTAAAATCATCTCATTAACCTGTGCACTGGCATGTGTTGATGAACTAGCATGCATGTTTCCCAAATACGGAAACACATTTTCAAATAATGACGCATTCCTTGATTCCATTATAGTATTTTTGTGTATTTCGGGATTCTTAGATTCATACACAAGAAACCGATATGCACTACTATGATGGGCATAACCTATGAACACACAATCCACAGTTTTTTGTCCTATCTTTTGAACCTTTGGTGGTGGTACCTTTACCTTTGCTAGACACCCCCACACTTTTAGGTATTTATATGACGGTTTTCTTCCTGTCCATAACTCATATGGAGTTACATCCTTTTTCTTGCTGGGTATTTTATTCAAAAGATAGTTTGCTGACAGAACGGCCTCCCCCACATATCCGGGCTCAATCCGGAACTCAACAATAAGGCATTTAACATTTCTTATAATGTACGGTTCTTTCGTTCCGAAATTCCATTTGATTGTAGGGAGTATGGTGGGGTACATTCATGTACAATCCCACTTTGTGCGCATAGATCTGCAAATGGTGCAACATACTCACCGCCTCTATCGCTTCTCACCGTTTTTATTTTCCGGTTCATTTGGTTTTCAACCTCATTTTTATACAAGATAAACTTATTTACAACTTCATCTTTACTTTTAAGTAGGTATACTTAGCAATACCTTGTACAATCGTCAATAAAAGTGATGAAGTACTTATTTCCTCCTCTTGTGGTAATTGATTTAAAATCAAATACATCAGAGTGAATCATGTTAAGGGGTTCAGTTATTCGTTCAACCGATTTAAATGATGATCTTGTTTGTTTGGATTCAACACATGTATTACATTTAGTTTTTGAGTCAAAAGTGATAGACGATATGTAATTTAACTTAATTAATCGACGCATTGAATCGAAATTGATATGACCAAGACGACCATGCCACACATTTTGAGACTCAATCATATACGCAGAAGCAGTAGCATTTTTATTCATATCTTTGGTCATAGCCATTACATTTAGTTTAAACATACCGTCAAGGGCATAACCCTTTCCAACAAACATACCACGTTTGGTCAACACAAACTAATCACATTCAAAAACTAAACGAAACCCATTCTTGTTAAGCAACCATCCCGACACAAGGCTCTTGCGCAATTCGGGAAAATACAGTACGTTGCTTAGTGTCAGCTTTTTTCCCGAAGTCCACTTTAGGACTACTTCACCTTCTCCCTTGACATCGGCTGTAGTTGAATTTCCCATGTACAGATTTTCATCTCCCACGACCTCTTTAAACTTACTAAAGAGGGTCTTGTCTGGACATACATGACGAGTTGATCCAGTGTCCACCCACCATCCTTTTGAGTGGTCAGATATCACGTTGACCTCATTCATCATAGCCGAAAGGTCATAGATCATTGCCACAAGCTTCTCGTCTTCATCAACCATGTTTGCCCTCTCCTTTTTAGGCTTGCTGCATTCTCCTGCACGGTGACCAGATTCACCACAGTTGTAGCATTTTCCTTTAAAAACTGCAACCCTTTTCTTCACACCACCTTTTCTAGGTCCAAGATTGAACTTAGTTTTACCCTTGCCTTTCGGTTTGCCTTGTATCTCTTTGAAGATTGACCATGTTCAATCATGTTGGCTTTTACATATATATCAACTTGTGATCCCTTTAGTTTTGCCCGATTGTCTTCCTTAATTTGAAGACGGACCACTAATTCCTCCATGTTCATTTCCTTTTGTTTGAGCTTAAGGTAGTTCTTAAGTATTACCCAACTTGGAGGAAACTTTTCAATTGCAGCTGCCACTTGGAAAGCCTCACCAAGTGCTATTCCTTCAAAAAGTATATCTGCAATCAAGATTTGTAATTCTTCAACTTGACTCATCGCAATTTTAGAGTCAACCATTTTAAATTCCAAGAACCGGGCCACACCAAAATTTTTTGTGCCCGCATCTTTTGTTTTGTACTTGCGTTCTAACGACTCCCATAGTTCTTTAGCCGTCGTCATTTTGCAATACACATTGTACAGTTCATTAGCAAGACCATTTGACACATAGTTACGACACACGTACTCACAATGCTTCCAAGCATCAAGAGCAGCCAATGCTTGAGCGTCGGCATTCTCACTAAGTTGAGGGGGGTATTCTTTTAGAAACCTCGCAAGATTTAAAGCGTTAAGGTAGAACATCATCCTTTGTTGCCATGCTTTAAAGTTTAAGCTAGAAAACTTTACTGGTTTTTCAACATGGTTTGCCATTGCTTGGGCTGCTTGGGTACTAACTAATGGTCCCATAGCGGTGGAAACCGTAGATCCCATAGTGGAGGAAATCATGGATCCCATAGTCATAGATACCATACTAATTGTGGTGATGGCTGCAGTAGTGTCGACCATTTCTGTACTGTACTGCACTGTACTGTAAAATCAGAAAGTTTAAAATTTGGTTTACATAAAACCAAAAAACAACTTTAAGAAAACTTGTTAATAAAGTAATCAATATAATTTCAAAAAACAAAATATAAACGAATTGTTGTTTCCGAAAGTCTGTTTTAAGATTGTAGAACCGCCGTTCGTAATGATAATTTAATATTGATTACAATACCAGTGCAAAAGAAAACAAAACAAATTTGCATCTAATAAAATTACATAATTAATAAAAGAAAAACAGTAGTACAGAATTAACGAAAGTAACGTAAAAAGGATGTTGGATGAGGATTTCTGTTTAATAGAGGTCCCTTAAAACAGATTTTGGGCCACCCAGGTGAACCCGTCTGGCTCCCAGGGTACAACAGTCGCAACAGTGTGTACTGCTTGGATTAACCTAGCACCCGAACTATATCTGTGCTAGAGTGTACGAGACTTTAAACGAAACTAAACAATATCGAACTTGTGGTTAAACGAACTGAACTAGCTATTATGGCAGGTATGCATTTTTGTGGTGTATTTGAAGTGTTGCCCAAACCTGCTATTTATAGCAGACACATGTCATGAGTCAGCATGGCACTTGTCACAAGCACCACTCTTTCGACACTTGGCGAGACTGTAAGGAGGCTGCGACATGTGGCTGGTGACTCACTACCTGAACGCGACACTTGGCGACCACTGGCATGCATCCGCTCAAATCACGACACTTGTCCCGAACCAGCTTATTCCTACAAAAATACTAAGGCGCGAAGTGCAAAGTGCGCCATTAAAGCGCCACATTGCGCCCATCGCCCGTGAGCGTGCTCTTTGCTAGTGCCACCAAGTGTTTCTTGTTACACAAGAATTTAATCTTGTGAGCCCTCCTCCTTATAAACCACCTCTTAGTTTTTCCTTCTATCAATGTAGGACAAACCCATTTTCATTTTACCAAAGTTCAAGTTCTTAACCACATATTTTAGAGCACCGATATCACATTCATTTCTACTCTTGGACTCGTTATTAATTGGTATACTAATTAATATTATTGGTCCAAAATTTTCAACATTGCATACGAGCTTGACCCAAGCTTATACTCGTTGAAAGTTTTTCTCATATAAAATAATTAAAATTATATATATATTAATCAATAAATAACAAACAGTTCTAGCATGAGCTGACCTCGAACTTGAAAAAACGACTCAAGAACCGAGCTCAAGCTCCCGTAATTCAAAAAAAGCCAAGCTCAAGCCAGTTTGATCTCATGCTCACCTCGTTTTGGTTGGGTCTAGTTGAAAGCGGGTCATGTTTATACTACATAGGCCTGTAAACGAACCGCACGAACACTTAATCTGACAAATATTTGTGTTCATTATTGTTCGTTTAAAAAATAAACATGTTCATGTTCGTTTATGTTCGTTCATAAAAAAATTTGACGTACAAAGATAAACGGACATAAATGAACATATGTAAACAAGCACAAACAAACATAAAGGACATAAAATGAACACACTTAACAAACGAACAAATACAAAAAATTAAGTATATGACACATCCAGATAATATTCAATCATTTTATATTAATATGTAAACGAACATATAAAAATGAACATAAAAGATCATTCACGAATAAAACATATGGTCATGTTCGTTTATTTAATTGAATGTAAACTAAATTTTTATTCATATTGGTTTGTTTATTAAATAAATAAACTTTAAGCCGAACAGTTTACCGAACTTTGTGGTCGTTTATGGGCGTAATACTACACTTAACTCCCATAACATTCCGCTCCTTTCTATCACATTCCACATCTCCACACACACTCCATTCTTCCTCATGAGCCTCTTAACTCCATCACCACTTCCTCACCACCTCCTTCTCAACCGCCACCACCCGCCGTCCTCCGTCCACCTCCACCGGAAGACCTCCACCACGTCACCTCCTTATCTCCGCCACAAACTCACATTACCTAAAACACGAACCACATCTTCAGCTCCACAGACTAACGACGCCGTTTCATCCAATCCAGATTTATGCTCATCGGAGCCTCGTGATTCCGTTAGTGACGTCAGAATTGTTGCCTTCGTTGGAGAAGGTGCTACCAGTCCTCTCAAATCGGCTTCGTGGCTTGATGTTATGCGTCACACTGTAACTTGTTATCTTATCTCTTTACTTTTTCTATATACCGTTAGTTTTTGTTTAAATTATTATAGGAATTGCAATTAGTTATGATAGTTTAGTCCATCGCCTAGGGCGTTGTTTTGTAATATTAAGGCGAGTAGCATTAGTTATGTAAATCAGTTTAAGCACTGATCAGATATAGGATTCACACACTTGACATTTACTAATTTATCATGATAATTCATTCGGTCATGCTAGGGCTTTTTGTTTTATAATATCAGTTTGAAAATTCAACAATTAGGCGAGTGACATTAATGATGTGAATCAGTTCAAGCTCTGATCGAAATTAAGTGTAGGTAGGGTTGTAAACGCAACGAACCGAATCAAATCTAACCAGGTCTTGTTCATATTCGCTCGTTCGTTAAGCTTTTATCTAATAAATGAGCGGTTCACGAACAGCTAACAAAACGAAATTTCCTGTTTGTGAACACAAATGAACATAAATCATTTTTTATTAGATTTTGGCTGACCTAGAATGGTCAGTGTTAACGGCACACTCCGACTGTCATGCTTGTCTTGGTCTTTTTTTAACATTCATATTCATATGTTAGTTTTTCATATAAACTAGTAAATGTTTTCGCGCGCTGCAGCGAAAGCGTTGATACATGTAGACTTGCACGTCACGATGGAGACGTTAATAAAATATAATGTTAATAAAGTTCGTTCTAGTATACATCCCCATGCATTGCACCGCGAGCGACCGTCGATACATGTAAACCTGCACATCACGATGAGAACGTTAATAAAACATAAAGTTAATAAAGTTTGTTCGTGTGTTACGACGACTCTATATTGAATAAAGTTTACATCAAAATGTAGTTAAAGTACATATGAAAAATGAATCAAAAATTACTATTCAGGGATATTTAAGTCAAATATTAGTTATAATCGTTATAATCATACAATAATAGAAAAAATAAAAATAATAAAATCATATTAGAAGATAATCTTGTAAATCATTAAATGTATGGACTATGGTTCAACATAAACATAGCACCACACAATTAATTGACTGCAAATACCCAAATAACTAACTTGGCACACATGTTTAAATCTAAATGGTTAATCTCATGAATAGTAGTTTTTCATATTCATATGTTAAATCTAAATGGTCTTTTTTTAACATTCATATTCATATGTTAGTTTTTCATATAAACTAGTAAATGTTTTCGCGCGCTGCAGCGAAAGCGTTGATACATGTAGACTTGCACGTCACGATGGAGACGTTAATAAAATATAATGTTAATAAAGTTCGTTCTAGTATACATCCCCATGCATTGCACCGCGAGCGACCGTCGATACATGTAAACCTGCACATCACGATGAGAACGTTAATAAAACATAAAGTTAATAAAGTTTGTTCGTGTGTTACGACGACTCTATATTGAATAAAGTTTACATCAAAATGTAGTTAAAGTACATATGAAAAATGAATCAAAAATTACTATTCAGGGATATTTAAGTCAAATATTAGTTATAATCGTTATAATCATACAATAATAGAAAAAATAAAAATAATAAAATCATATTAGAAGATAATCTTGTAAATCATTAAATGTATGGACTATGGTTCAACATAAACATAGCACCACACAATTAATTGACTGCAAATACCCAAATAACTAACTTGGCACACATGTTTAAATCTAAATGGTTAATCTCATGAATAGTAGTTTTTGTGAGATAACCACTACTTGGTTTTTAATATATATATATAATTAATCACATAATGCTCGTACATAATTTTTTGTTTTATAGTTAATAATTTTGCTTAAATCGATTTGAGAAGATTAGAAAAGTCATTAAATATTAAAATTCTTTTATAAGCAAACATAAGCAGACGTATAAGAAAACATTATCAAACGTTCACGAACACAATTGAACGAACATAGCCTGTGTTCGTGTTCATGTGCATGTTCATTCCTTTATTAAACGAACCAACATAAACGAACTTCTCGCATTTGTAATTTCATAACTGTTAGGTCTGAATTTAGGTTTGATTTCAGGCAGAGAGATTGAAATGGATTGATGACAAATACGAGATGCAGGTATTCACAGACAATATCCCCAAATCTAATCCAAATGTTGAAAGTATTCAAAAGGTATTATCAGCTGCAAACATTTTGCTAATTGTTTCAGTAACAAAACCAGAATCAGTTGAATGGATTCAAACTTACAGTCAAAACATCTCAAATATAATCTGCTTTGATTCATCACCACAGTTAGAAAACAAATTAGGAGGATCATTGGTTCAAGTAGAACAAAAGAGTAGTATATTCAGCCAATTTAACAAGAAAGCAAAGGAGACTATTGAGCTAGCAGAAACCATATCTGAAGCATGGATAAGACATAACTCTGATGATATAAGATTCTGTATATTAATCATTATTAATGCTTACATAAAACCAGTTCCGGTTTTGAAAAACTTGAGAGCTCAAGGCTTTTCAACCCTGAATTGCATGATAAAGAACTGTGGACCACAGGTTTTAAACTGTCTTCTAGATCCAAACTGTAGAAAAGCTCTGCAATGCTTGAATCAATGTAGTCCGGTTGATCAAGTATGCAACTATAAATGTATTGCATCGTATGAAAGCCCGATTCTTGAACAATTTTCCCTTTGTGTTTTGCAAAAACACAATTGTCTCGATTTAGATGCTAAGATACCTGAAAAACCATATGTTCCACCAATGGTTAGCTTCCGTGACAAAATATTATCACATGAAACAGCTGAGGATCTCTTTATTGGTTGGCTTGGGAATCTTGATTGGAGTTGGCGGGTCGTCGCAGGCCAAAACCCGGCATACGATCAGTTCCCGTGTCAATACCAACTTTTCTATAGGGGAAAGGCACGCGGGTCGTTTTGGTACGAGCCCGTTTTTCAAGTGAAAACATTAGATGATAAGCTTGTTTGGAGGAGAAGAAAGTATAGGGTTAAAAGAGGGGAAGTAGTCGGCACATTTTATTTTAGTGTTTTGGATAACGGGGTCGTGTCAAATGAGTATTGGACGATTGTTGATGTTAGTGAGGATTTTAGCTGGGGTTTGTTTCACTATAGTGGTGCTGCTCGTGTTGCGGGCCAGTCTTACACGGGTGCGGTTTTGGTGAGTCGAGACGGGGAGTACCCGAAAGAAATTGATGATAGATTAATTTCGGCTTTGGATAGGTGTGGTATAAAAGAATGGGAGTTATTTGATGTTGATAATTGTTCATGTAAAGATCCACCATTGGGACTGCCCGATGGTTCGCGTTTGCATATGACCGTTAAGCCCGAGTAGATAGGTAGTTTCAATGAGCAACCCGAGACGGCCCATACACATACGTGTGATACCGGATAATGTCAATATTGTACTTTATTATTTTGATGTGTTTTTATGTAAATCTGTAGCATAAAAGTATATAAATGTTCAATCCAAATTCATTGTATTTTAAAAATTAAATAGTAACACAAAAATATAGGGACTAGAGATTGTGAAAAATATTATCTTTGTAAATTTGGATGGTTTTTATTATTTATAAGCTGTGCATATTTTAGTAGACGTTTGTGAAAATTATGAGAAGACGAATTGCGTTACACATGACACTAGAGGTGCACAAATCGGTTTTTTAAAGCGGTTTTAGGTAGGAGAAAGGTTCCAGGTTTGGTCAAGAACCACGTCATATAGGAACCGGTTTCATGTATGGTTGGGTTTTGACTGGGTTGGCCGAGTTTTTATTAGTTTTTTTGTCTGAGGTAAGTCCGGGTTTTGACCGGGTAAAGGTGGAAGTGGAACCAGGTTGGGTATTTACCCGGGATTTATGCCCAAGTCTATATGACACAACAGCACAACCCTAGGGAAACTGGTCTCATTGGAGGTGACGTTCGAAAATAAAAAATGGGGACCTTTGGGGCTAAATTTGTAATCTGCTTATAAATGTTTGGACTACGTTTGTGATTTTTCGTTTTTGGAAACCAAACATGCATTATTTTGTGTAAAATAAAGGACCTTGAACGGTGGACGAGAAAAAAAATAAAAATAAAAGGTAACGATGATATCAACAACTATATTTTGTTATAAAAAATGGAATAAAATTTTCGTCCCTTGTGTATGGTTTTTCGGAAATATGCTTGTATTGCTACATTATAATAATGTAGAAGTCTCATAATTTAACATATTAACATTGTTGACGTCTAATTTTTTATTTGGTTAATTGTCACATCATAATATCTCTATGAGACGCCAAACATTGTATATTTTCAAAAGGATGATCATATAAATTTGATAAGCTTGTTGCATTGTTTAACTATATATACAGAATATCCATGATACATTTAAAAAATAAAATAAATATGTAAAACAGGTACAACGTTATCAACGTTTATATGACCAAGAATGTTTATCGTCTGCTATTTGGATATACTTTTAATAAATCGCATAAATTATGTGATCGAAAATACTTTTTCTTCAACCGTGTCTCTTGAAATTTCGAGAGTAGTTTTTTTTTATTTAGCAATTTAAATGTCTAATTATTCTGCTAGTTAGAGTCTTAACTACAGGAGGCCCATTACTTTTTCCATTTGTTGTGTAGATTTAGGCCTGAATTTTTACTGGGTCAGGTTGCCCAAGTTTCTATTATTTATTTTTAACGAGCAACGAATCTTTCAAATGAGCTACTGGTTAAATTCATCAAATTGAGATACACTCGCCTTTTGATCCGATGAAAAACACCCTCACCTAAGGCCTACACCCGTGAACACTCGCCCGAAGGCACAGCAGTGTGGTGAGATAAAACACGTTGAGTTCAGAGATTCAACTAATAAAGGTAACCTACTCGCCTAGTATTTCATCATCAGCTAATGCCCAGAAACTATATGATGGTGGCAGGAATCGAACCTGGGTCACGTGGAACACCAAGTCTCTCCCACACCACTCTACCACAAGCTTATCGGTTTGCCCAACCTTTTCGTTGTCAAATTGAATCACATAATTGAAAATTAATTTCAGGGTTTTTTTTAACTAATTGATTTATATTTCTAATTGGCTTCTATTAAAAAGAAAAATTATGCCGAGTAATTTAAGTTGCTTGAACTAAGACAAAAAAAAAGGGGTAAAAGGCTCAAAGTAGGGTTTAAGCACAACCGATAAAGAGAAAACAACGTTAATCACTCTACTGTATGCCCGGTGTCGATCACATTTTGGTAGTACAAATTTAATAGAGTTCGAAAAGTTTAGGATTGATGGACCCTTATGTATTAGTGCATTTCCTTTCTTTGAAAAATCATATTTCTCTAATTTTATCTTTAAATTCTTTAACCTTTTACATCTCATCCTCCGTTCTTTTATCTATAACTTTTTAAATTATTTATTTCTCTTTTTTCCATAATTAAGGTACAAACCTAAATGCTTAAGCTATAAAACGAAATGTTTAAAGTACAATCTTTAAATTTAAGATATGTGATAAAACTTAGATGAAGAATCACTATAGCAAACAGAAATGGAGATCATCTTCTGTTTTAAATTTTCTTTTGGTCAATCGGTGAATAAAATCAACTGGAAAGGAGAATTATTCTATAGAACATCCTTTTTTTAATGACATTAAATAATACGTGATAATACCACAAGACTTCTTCGTCAATTATGACTCCGAATAGTGAATATTCGGATTCGCTGACCAATCTAAACCAATATCATTCAAAAGTAGTAGAATTTTGAATTAGAGTTGTGTATAATTCCATGACTAATTAATGGCTAAAGCTTTCTGAGATCAATAAGTGGACTCATTGTAATGTCATTATCTTCGGTTCTTTAATTATGGAAAACGAATAATTTTGGAGGTGCTTAAATCGGGTTTTTATAAAAATTGGTTTTTCAGGTATGGAACCGGTTTAATATATGGTCGGATTTTGACCAGTTTGGCCGGTTTGTATCAGTTTTTGGTTGAGTTAGTTTCGGGTTTCGACATTCCACCGGTCCCGGGTTTGATTTGATTGAGGAACTGGAACTCACTTTGTACCTGCGGGTCTGTTAGCCGATTCCGGGTCGGGTTCAGAACCGGGTTTTATGCCCAAGTCTATATGACACATGACGCAACCCTAGGGAAAATGGTCACAAAGGAGGTGACATTCTAAAATAAAAATCCAGGACTCGCTAGGGGCTAATCAACCTGTTTACAAGTGTTTAAACATGCATTAACTTTTTGGGCTAAACTTATAATCAAAGCCGACTCTCAAGGAGGGCAGGGTGGTCGATAAACATCGGCCCGAATGAAAAATAGGTTATCTTGGATATTTGAGAGTCGTGGTTTGCATTTTCAGATGAAAACTGTTTGTTCTCAAATGTTTTGATTAGATAAACACAAAGTAATTGTGCAAGAAATTGAGTATGAATTTGTGAGAGTTTTTGAGTGTTTTATGATCAAAAAGGATTGTTATGGAGTGGGTCCTTAATTGCCAAATACAGTTATAATGTATTTGAATTTCAAACACATAAACATACGCTCATGTTTTAATTTATACAATTAAATTCTAATGTAATTTCTATAAAGCATCATATATCAAAATAAAAATTTCCAATATGTCTTCGGACCTTGCTACTAGGGGCGCTGTTTCAGACCCCTGTCAAGGGCGTTGCCCCCTTAGAACCCTTATTCCTTAGAGGTGTCGCCCCTATGTACCAAATAGATAAATTATAATAAAATCTAATAAGCGTGTACCCCGTCCCTGATTTATTTTGATTCATATGGCAATTAATTTGAACAAGTTAATCTTCTATTACTACATAACTTTTTGCAAAACGTTTCGTCGCTAAGTGAAACATACGTATTATAAAACGAACCTATGTAGAGAGTTTTTAGCACATGATCTTTCCGACCCTTATGTATGGTTTGTAGGAAATATGATTATATAGCTACATTATAATAATGTGGGAGTCTATAGTTAAACATATTGACATTGTTGACGTCTAATTTTTTTATTTGGTTAATGGTCACATCATAATATCTATATGAGACGTCAAACATTGTATTTTTTATAACACGATAACCATATAACTTTAATAAGTCTGGTGCATTTTTTAATTGTATAAGTATCGAATATCCTTGATACATTACAAAAATAAATAAAAAATAAATATGTAAAGCAAGCACAACGTTATCAACGTTTTTATAACCAAGAATGTAATCGTCTGCTATTTGAAACTAATTTTAATAAATGGCATAAATTATGTGTTTCAAATTACCCTTTTCTTCAACCATGAACCATGTCTCTTGAAATTTGGAGAGTAGTTTTCTTTATGAATTTAAATTAAGACTACCAAAGGCCCATAATTTTTCATGTGTCATAGATTTAGGACTGAATTTTTACTGGGCAGGTTGCCCAACCTTTTCGTTATCAAATTGAATCAAATTACATGTTTGTTTATTCTTTTTTTTTTTACCAAATTGATTCGTATTTCTGGTTGGCTTCTGTCAAAAAGAAAACCGGTATAAAAATATGTTGAGTAATTTAAGGGGCTTGAACTTATAACAAAAATTAAAAAAAATGCTCAAAGTAGAGTTTAAACTTCAACATTTGATAAGGGAAAGCAATGTTAATCACTCTACTATATACTCGTGTTGATTATATCCTTATTTATAGCGATAATTTGAAGAAGTCTGGGTTAATCAAATCTTGATAGTACATTTAGTTAAGAAAGTTCGATAGGATTGATGGACCTTTAATACATATTGATATTGATATTGTAATTGTATTAGAGTATTTCCCTTGTAAATTGTAGCTCTAAAAAGAAAATCATATTTCTAGCTTTAACCTTTCATGTCTCATTCACCATCATTAAATGTTAGAAAAGGGAGAAGAAATGTGAAAAAGGTTTGAAATGGTAGATATACTCGTTTTTGTTTAGACATTTGGCTAGGTGAGCTTGACTTGGCATCTCGCTTTAAACGGTTATTTACGTTAGAGAAAAATAAGTCGTGCCTTAATTCGGATAGGAAATTAGAGGATAGATGGTCTTGGGATTGGCGTAGAGTCTTCAGAGGAGATGTTGAACAATCACAACTTGATGATCTCTTAAACCTTCTCTTTGAGGTTCATATTTTAGATAAAGATGATGGTTAGATTTGGTCTCTAAATTATAACATAGAATTTTTTTGTTAAAGATCTTAGAAAGCATATTGATAGAGCTTCCTTCCCTTTAGTTCTTCAAACTTGCCCCCTACTTTATGAAATTCTTTTGTTTCAAAAAATGTGAATATTATGGCTTGGGGGGTGCTTCGGGACCATTTGCCCACCAAATGGAATCTCAGTCATCGTGCATTAAATATTCAGTCTATCTTTCGTCGCTCTTGTAGTATGAAGATTGAGGATAATGATCATGTTTTCGGTTCATGCAATGTCGCTTCTAGGGTGTGGAGCTTGATTGTAGCTTGGTTGAACATTGATTTTTTGGTGGTGGTATGACCTATAACATTGACGGAGTTACTTGATGCTATGAGGTTAACGCTAAGAAAAAAAGGCTTATGAGGCGGTTGTTTTCTCGACATGGTGGGTGCTTTGGAGATATATGAACACATCCATCTTTCAACCATCCAAGTTAAAAGAACGGAGAGATTTTTTACTCTATTTTACATTATTCGTATTTATAGTATGCTCATAGAAATCACAAAATTTTATTTTTCTTGAAACGAGTGGTTAAAAACCCTCTCCTCTTAATGTAAGTTATTTGTTTTGTTTTCGATTTCTTGTCGAGTTTAATGTTTTTTATATAACCTCTTACGTTCAGAAAAAGTGTGAAATATATGTAACAAGATAAAGAAGAGGTTCTATATTTTCCAAGACGAGTTAATATTAAAATATTTGTTTAATTATTGTTTTTTTTTTTTTGCCTGTGATGAATATAAAATTAAATTCTTTTAGTGAAATGAGTAAAATAGATTATCAAGAGTGAAAAGCTTAAGAGATAAGGAAACATCAACTAACCCATCATCCACGTCACTTGGTTTATAACTTTATCCTTAGCTTATCAATCGGATATTTGGATATTCAAATCATAAAACTTCTTAAAGAATTTCATTAAGATATACGAACCGAATATTTATTTCTTATATGGATAAACAATGAGATTATTAAAGTGAGATTGCATTACGCAAGAGTGAATTTTGATTGCATTAGATTGCAATAGACAATGTTGTTATAGGTGACGGTGTCCGTAAATTTACAATGTCAATAAAACTTTGGATGCAAATATAACACGTCACTGGACGCGGTTCTCCTCTATGAGATGCAAACCATGTATAAGTATTACTAGCTTTTGAACCCGTGTATTATACGGGATTTGTCAAATGATAAAAGTAAATAAGGTTAGTTATTTCAATTGTGATTCTCAAAATACTTATAAATTAATTTAGTGTAGAGTTAATGGAAAAAACAAACGGGGTTAACGAAAAGTACTAAAATATCATGATTTTAATGGAAACGTCAGGTGTTGATATGCAAGAAGTTTAAAAATGTACTAAAGTTGCGTAGTTGGTCAAACCTCAGAGATGAAAATGACACTTAATTCAATAATGAATAAAATTTACACTATGTTATAACCCACTTGACAAAATGGTTTTGACCCATGACCTGTGAATAGCTAGAATGAATGAGATGAAAGATTAGAAATTAGAAGAAATGTAACTTTGACACCTAAGCTTCAACATTTTCTTTTATTAGTATAGTAAGATTTGGTTATTGAATTTGCACTTTGAACATAACTTTTGTAGCAACTTTGTTCTATAAAATGTATGAATAATAAGTTGTGTTAGTTATTACAAAATGGAATGGGTAGCATTGAAAGAAAAGAACATATGAACATGCTACTTAATGTTGCTAACCTTTTACTATTTGCATAGAAATAATAGAGAGAAGATTATTGGTTCACAAATAAATAAACAAGGGAACAATCCCTTTCAAAAATGTCTTAATTCTTTATTCTTGTAATGTAATTTTCAAATGCCTAACTTTTTCAAAAGTGTAACATACTAATGAGGTAGATGGTAGTGCTCAACAAAGAAATTAATGTTATGTTACTATGCTACATGAAGACTTATTCAAGCTATGAGTGGACATATTCAATTAATGGAAGTTAATGAATAGGACCTACAAATGACAACGATATTATAAAACAAACGCCTCACCGTAATAATGAACAGAGCTATTGAACGCTACTCATGTCTTATGAGATAAGTTGTAAAGGTTGTGAAATGTAAACATGTAACATCGAAGTAGTAGTTTAAGATGCATTTTTTCAAAAGCGTGGAGTCTATTCTTAAACTACGTGCTAAAGTTGAATATATAGTTGATGACATACGTGAGCCTAATAATCTAGTATGACAATTATATGGTTGTATAATATTATACATATCGATAACTTTGAAAGGATTGATGTTTATCATAAAGTTTAACTTAAAATCGGGTATTGTACATACGTTAGATACACTAGTACACTCAGGGCCGGCCCAAATGTATTAAGAAGTAAAGCTAAGGCTTTAAGCCTCCAAAATTTTGAGGACCATTTATAAGAAAGTTGTATATAAATTATGAATATATAAAATTGTTTCGGTTTTTGAATGACAAAGTCGCTACACTACGGTGTAATGTGCCTTGCTTTTTTAGTGGTGACCTGGGATCGATTCTCATTCCCTCACGATTTACCTCTTACAAGTGTAACATCTCAATATCTTTTAGTATTTTTAGTATTAAAATAATGAATAATACAATAACTTTTTAGTATTTCTAATGCATTTCGTTCTCATTTTTCTTAAAATAAAGATATATTCCATAAACTAAGCAAATGCCGTAGTTCTCGGTTACACGCAAAACTTATTTAGAGCTTAAAAGATTAAAGTTCAATGTTATATTATAATCATGTTCATTTTTTTCTTAAAATTAAGATGATATATTGATATTAAAATTGTAAAAGCTCATGTAAAAGATAACCAATATGTGTGTTGTAGTCTACAAGATATTTTTTAATATCTTCCAATCAAGTTACATTCATGACGTTTTTCAACACATTTATATTTTGGTAGGTTTCTTTTAAGAAACAATATAATATTGTCATGTGGTAGCATGTGTTATAAAATAGAGTGTCTAAAGAGAAATTAAACTATTTTGGTTTTATATGTAACTAATTCATTTGATTAAATGTAAAGAGAATGAGTACAACAGTTTGAAAAAGTCCGAACTCAAAAAAAATATTCATTTTTGAAAAGGCCTCAGATCTTTTATTCGTATTAGGCCACCAAAATAGTTAGGCCGCATCTGATTACACTTCTAAAATGCTCTTAATATGATAGACCACATAATACTTTCTTCACATGCTTTGTAAGATAGTCAATAATATAAAGTATTTTTTTCTCCACAAAATGTTCTGAAAAGTGTATCTTATACTTATTGGTTTACTATTCATGAAGAGTGATGTGCTAATAACTATACATAGTTTTATCACACATCAACCGTCATTAGATCATTTCTATCGTGTTTTCACATGATTGGACCCTTAATCAGTTTGTTTGTGAATTCATAATAATATTTTATGCTATCAGTGATAATTGAGTAAAAACACGATGAAAAATGAGTAAAATCACCAAAAGTCAGTAAGACACGGTCGCACCTATCACGTGCACATCCATTCCATTCAGAGTCTCAGGCATAGACCCAAAGCAAGCACCGTGTCCCCATGATTCACAGAAAGATCCCAAAAGACAGGGTCATAGGTACTCAAACACACGAATGTGTCGACAATATTCATTGACTCGCGATCATGACTACTGAATACACACGCACTTGCCGACGGGATTTGTTGACCTATGATCATGTATACTTTTTGCATGCTCATGCACAACCAAGACCGATATGCTCCTTTGTCTGTACAATCGTGCTTCATAAAAATATGCCTATAAATAGAGAGTTCCATTCCTCATCTAGATCATCCACTCCAGATCTATTCTCTATTGTATTCGGTCACGATTTCATTACCAAAATCAAGAATTAATCTGCCCACCTTTCATTTGGTTTAGTTTCATAACGATCTTTATACCAAGTTTTAGCATTGTTTCGATGGTCCCTAAGAGGCTAGTCTTCGTGTATCGCTCTAGTGAAAATGAACTTTAATGTTTTAATAATATGATTATTTAGTAACATGATGTGTTTGTGATTTGAGATTATTAAAATAATAATTATTCTTCATTAATATGAGTGCTTGATCATTCTTATTAACTAAAGTTTTAAACTAGTGTGTTTTCGAAGTCAGGTATGGCAAAATATACATTATTTAATTTATTTTCATTTGTAAGGTCTGTATATGAAACCCAGGCACACTGGCGGACCTACAATTTGAGTGTAGCGGTCAGTCGACCCCTATAAAAAAAGATTAAAATGTATATATATGTAAAAATCTCTACCAAATCCTATGAAATTATGACACCGACCACCGCCCAAGTATCACATTAATGGATAGAGTTTTGAAACTTTAATTTTAAGCATTATTTCAAAAGGCATTTGTAAGTTTAAAGAAAGCCTCATGTTTTTTGACTGGTAACTCTTCCTCTTTATTGATCGAAGGACTCGTAACAACCTTATGAGGAAGGTAGTCTTAAATTGAAGTTTTACACTTAAAAGTCTAATTGTGTTTTATATTAATGAATTGATAAAATAATTCAAATAAAATGGAGACGGTATGAGGTACATGCATAATAGTCCAAATAAATAAGAGGTGCATGCATAAGACATGAATATGACCCAAAATCATAAGTAAGGTGTCCTACATATGACCCACGGTATGATTTTCCTTGTTGGGAGTTAATGTTTTTGGGGCAAAAGTGAGTCCAATTTGGTGTGGTGTTCCCCACCCGCATGTCACATGCAAGGCACTTGATCTTGTTCCCTCATAAGAAACTAACACCCTTTCCATTCCATTCTTTCCTTACAAACCAGGAAAAGAGTCTCGTAAACTTGAAGCAAATAATGTTTCCAATAGGACACGTGTACTTTAGCTTCTTTTAGGTTATATTGTTAACTAGATACTTCATTTTACTTTAGCCATACAAAGTAAAATATTTGCATCAATTCTATAAACAAATTATTCAAAACTCTTTGTTGGTCAACCTAACTTCACTCGGGGTACATGTGTCCTAGCATACTTTATGCTTCAAATATGTGACTTTTCTAACTTTGGGATTTAGAGGTGTTACTTTATTCTCAAATGAACTCATACCAATAAAAGAAAAGTTAATCAAATATAACAATGCCAACTGGTTATATATAACTAGTCAGTAGAGAAATACTAAATCTAACATCAACACTATATGTTTTAGTTTAACTTCTGATACGTAAGACGAAGACTGGTATATAACTATTAACCCTGCTCTTTGTTTTATATACCTAAGTGTGGATCGTCTAGATTAGATTTAATTATTTCAGCCCTATCCATATGTTCATCCTTGATTTGATAAGCCGGGGGTTCCTTGTCCCATTCCAATTATATGATCGTGTGTGGTCCGTTTTCCTCGATTTATTCTTGTCCCATTCGTACACTATCATAAACCAAGATTCCTACATAACCTGAAACTCCCGGTTAACACAACCCTTCTCTAGCCGAACCAGATACTTAAATTCTCTAACCAAACAAGGTTTTAAGTATCGGGTTCTCCTTATGCTAGGGTTTTTCAATCATCTATGCCTTAGCGACAACTTTAACTTTAGACATCTCCCACTTTATTCCATTTTACTCTATTACTATGAACATAAGTTCCAGCAATGCCCATATCTCATCCCCCATTTTGACCTCTTGACACCTACAATCATTTTGTATATCTTTCATCAAATATATAAACTTATTTCACATTAAGTAAATATAAAATTTCATTTCACAAGTCCTAAAAAGACACAATATTCATTCATAAGTTCAATAAACCAAAAATCTTTAAAAAAATTCCAATTACATAGAAATTAGCTTTCCTTGTCTCCTGTGTACACAATTCCAAATCCCACATATTCATCTCCTTCTCTTAATATCAACAAACTAATATCCAATTAAAAATATACACAAATTCCAATTCCAATTCCAACCCATCACCAACAAGTCCACTCGGCCCATAACCATTAGTTCAAGAGTCCCGATACCCACCCATCATCCCGACCCGAATCAACCCGACCCGCCAGCGAGTTCTCCCGACTCAGTTTCGCGTAAATCTTCGCCCTAATTTCCTTCCCGGACTCCACCCGTTCCATTATCGGCTCCTCACGAGTCACCCCTTGCTCCCAAATATCAAATATATTCCCACCGGGTCGGGTCGGGTTACGGGTAGGCGTCGAAGGCAAACTATTAAACCCGGGTCGGAGCGTAGATAAACCACGTGGCGAACTAAACCCAAGCCCAGACCCAGACCCAGACATCCTGTTACCAATTTGCATATTGCGAACCGATGACGTCAGCTCGTTGACCGAGTTTTGACCGAGTGAAGACACCGGAGACATCGGCGGCGACGAGGTCGCCGGGTACAGAGTCGACGTCGGCGAGCCTTTTCCGACGAACAAGTCATGACCGAGTCGACTCGGTGACCCGTCGTACGAGTCGAGTTGACTCAGTCCGTTCTGACTCAGACCGTTTTGACTGAGTTGAACTCGGAGCTGGTCAGGAGTATGAGCAAAGAAGCAGATCCGACGGCGGCAGAGTACACCGTCTTTACACGGCTGCGTACGATAGCGAGAGGGGTGTAGCCAGCACTCGAATACGCCGTGAGCGAACTCGCACGTGTCACCTTTGTGGCACGTGCCTTTGCGAAACTCCGGGCAGGGGTTGCCGGAGTAGTGAAACACTCTCGGGTCTCGGCGTCGGGCTTTTTCACCCGGGTGGGCGTACGGACACTCGGTCCAGTCGTGTGACCTGGCACGTGCGCATCTGCGGATTTTGAACTCGTACATGCGGAAATGATCGCATGAAAACGTGTCCAGTGGAAAATCGTCGTAAACGTCGTCGTATGGTGACATTTCGAGCTCGTCGAAGAGTGGTGAGTGGATGTTGTGGTCCGTTGGATCGACGTCCCATGGAGGGACTTGGACCGTTGGATTGGTGTGAAGGGTTTGTGATTGTGATCCTCCGATGATCATCATCATTGTTGTCGTGTTGTTATGTTATTATGTTATATTATGTTTCTCTCTCTTTGGTTTGGTTTGGTTTGGTTTGGAAATGGAGGAGCATACTGGCTCAAATATAAACCGACTTTGTTAACTATGGTTAGGTGAGGAATTAACCTTCGAGTGTGGTTAGAGTGAAAGAAAGATCTTTGGAGAGTGGATAAGGTCACTGGCTGTCACGCTTTTGGCACGTTGTATAGTGAAGAGGTAGGTCCCAGCAGAGCCCAGTTGGACCCGCAAGACTCACCTCAAAGAGGGACGTCTGCGCAATTGAACCCGCAAGACTCACCTTGAAGAGACGTCTGCGCAGAAACCAACTGGATCCGCAGGACCCACCATGCTCAGAGACGTGACGTCCTTACGCGCAGTATGCAAGGTGTTCCCGCAAGAAAAGCCTCCCAAATGTCGACGTACTCCGCCTGTTCCCGCAGCAACGGATACTAGCCATCAGGGAAGGCTACCCGCGCAGCAAGGCTACACGCACAAGGCACTTAACTCTTAAATAATTCAGTAATGTCACCTGAAGGAGTGAGCAAGCCGGGAACACTCCCGCACAAAGCCGGGAACACTCCCGCACAAATGAGCCAGTCCGTACGATACTGGATGATCTTTTGTACTGTACCTGACGAGGTATGGACAAAAGATCTTACCAAAGATACGACAGCTCACTGACAACAGTATGACGAGCAGCACGCTCTTGTACTGTATGTCACTATCAGCCGCTGCCTACTCACCAACCTGTCGGAGGACGTGCATAGCCTGCAGTTGGTGGAACAGGAATAGTACACAGCCGGCCTGGTCACTATCAGCCGCTGCCTACACACCAACCACCAGCATGGCACATGCGTAGCCCACAGTTGGCAGAACAGGAATACTATTCAGCCGGCTGTACCTGCTTGGAAACCTACCTTCGGCTATAAATACTCCAACACCTTGGAATGGTATGGACACATTACATTACCTTATCACATTTTATCTTTTCTAGCAATCTCTTAATATACACTTATATTCAAGAGCAATCTAGTCTGATTCTCACGCCGGAGGGTGGTCACAAGGAGGTACCCCCCCTTCTAAGTGACGAGCTCACGGTGTCTGTTTTGCAGGTCACCAGAAGAACCATCTTTACCGGACATAATCCCTCGTGGGAAACATCTATTTAACCCCCAGATTATCCGTAATCTGCCCGGGGTCAATTAGTGTTTCTTCATATAGTTTAGTCTGATTTTGTTAAATGACTAGGATTAAGGATTAAGATTTATTAAGAACCCGTGTAGCGCAGTGTGGACGTAAAATTGTTAAGAGAATAATTTGTTTAACCTAGATACGGATTTTAACTCATTTATGTCATTGAAGATAAGAATTGAAGAAGCTTAGACATATAAAATGTTGATGTAAAAAAGTTAAAGTATACACGCTCATTTCTAATAATAGTTACATTGAATTGTAATGGGAAAAATTCAAAGTCGAGGGTCTAAATAGCAATTATAATTTAGGTAATGAATGAAAACTGAAAAATAAAAACCATAAAAACGTTAAAAGATTGTCGATTAAAATAAGAATGACAAAAGTAATTATGATAATGTATAAGTATTAATAATAAAAAAAAATAAAAATAAAAACGTTAATAGAAATTAAGGTACAAAGATGGGTGATATTAACCAAAAACATAAACGATACACTAAGTACAACACCTCAATACACAAAAGATTGATAAGTGTACATATATAATGTTTTGGATTTTATTTAGTCCAACTTGGTGTCGTTTCATGGGTCCGGTGGATTGATTTACCCATGGTTTACTTTATTAGAAAGCATTAATTTGATGGTTTCCTGTGTTTAATATTATAAAGTAACAACTTAGATATAATCTAATGGAAAAGGCTAGTAGCGAATGGTTTGAGACTTCAGTTCATATTTATAATTTTAATATAGCACATAGTCACAAGTATTGGAGCTCTGTTAAGTTTTAGAGAAAAGAAAACAATTTCGTATCGTACAAAGGGTTTAATAATAATAATAATAAGTAGTAGTAGTAGTAGTTCAAGCTTGGAGTTCTCATGTTTGAAGGCCCTTTAGTTTTTAGGTTTTTGAGAAAATGAGTAATGATCAATGCTTCGAATGGTTTAATATATATTCTTAAAACTCACTCGATTACTGTAAAACCATGCATTATGGTGTAACATACCCCCCCCCCCCCCTTTTCAGAAAATAATCATAACAATGATAAGTGGCGTCCACTATTTGCCCCATCACATGCGCACACACGTTCATTTTTTTTTCTTTCATTGAATTTCTTTTTGTTGAACGACAAGACATTGTTGAAGGGTGAACCGGTTAAAGTTCATTGTCCTAATAAGAGTGACGTGTTAGGACATGAATCATGATATACTTTTTATTAAGCCGTAATGCATAGCCTAGATACCGAGTGCTGTATCTATTATAGTTTTATAATATAACAGTTATGAAATAAACATACTATAAATTAAATACCTTGAATGATGATAGATGCATAAAATATGAAATGTTAAAATTGGAATTTGTTTTTCAATAATGCAAACTAAAGCCAACAGGTACCAGGTTGTGGTTGAAATCGAGGAAACTAACAGATCAACGATGAAACATATTTTTAACTTGGTTTAATTTTGTCAAGATTTATGGTTCTTTAGAGTGATTAATTCTAGTACTTTTGACATCTAGTATGCCAACTATGAGTTTTATATTATATTATATATAATAGAAAATTAGCAAACAAGTTAATGTATTTATAGGTTACTTTTGATTTAATGTAAACGTGATTAAAGCTAATTCCTAGATAATATTATTTAGTTTGTTACCAGTACGTTTTAGTAGGTTTATAATGATTATTAAATGTAGTTACTTGTATGTATATTGGGATGTTTAATACATAACATATTTATTTACATATTTTATACGGTTTTTATAGTTCCAGAACAATTTGACGTGTAGGAATGTTAACGAGACAAAAAACCATATTTATAGCCTTATCATTTATTTGTGTTCGTAAATACTAAATAGGGTCCATAAATTGTAAAGTAAATATTTTATTCGTGTTTGCTTGCAAAACTCTTTTTTCTTTTTCTTTTTATTAGTATTCTTTGTTCCTTGTGACTAATCAACAATGTTATAAAAATCCAGCCACTCAATAAAAAAATAACAAAATCAAATAGTTTTAAAAAGTAATCACCGTATTTTCTCAAATTGAAGATACAGGATTCACCTTAATTAGAAATTCACTTATTGAATCGTACCACAGTAGCTGTTGGAGTTTATCCGATAACATTTTGTCGTGACCTATTCCATAAACGACAAACCACTCCTACCAAATCATATTATGAACCCTTCCGTACGGATATTTTTATGGCGGCTTTATTGCAGCCACCAAATAATTAACGCGTGTAAAAAGATTTAGTTTTTGTTTTGTTTTGTTTCCCTAATATTCATATTATCATACCATATAAACATCCAAACGATTTACAATAAAGTGACAGGTAACCGGGCAACAAGCTGCGTCGCAACCCCTAATTTAGTGTTAATTCTTTTTAATTTTTTATCACGTTTGGAGTTATCCACGGTATCCGAGAGAGACTTTGTGAATGAGATTTGACCGTTCATATTAACTTTATCGCTCGAGATTTGACTCACTTAGTAATATCATCAAAAATAAAACTCACTTCTATAGGAATATTTGTTATTCTGTTAAATTAGGTTTCGAACCTAAAAGCTTAAGGATCTCAGTCTTATCAATAGACCAGAAGACCATCGGTATTTTTAGTGTTATTAAGATGTGTGTGTGTGTGTGTCACGATGTTTCAAAGCAAGTGATTAAGGGTTCGAGTCATATATTGAACAAATGATGTGCGTTCAAAGTTTCAAGCATATGGTCGTATTTTTCAGTTCGATGTGTATGGCAAATAGTATGCATGCAACCTATTTTTTGGACAAACGTACGACTGTAATATTGTGTACGGGACGCTTATAACCTTAGCATCCGCCTATTTAAAAAGTTATGATGACCATATTTTAGAGAAAGGGCGGGGGGGTACAAATGCTTTACCCTCTAACCCACTGTTACAGAGTGTTAGAAGATTAAAGCAGAAACACTAAAGACTAATTAACTAACCATTTTTGGTTTGAAGATGTTGCAAATTGAAGACTCATTGGTTCTACTTTTCTGTTTTCATTATGCTCGGTTCTTATACACTTATATTCTTGTTTTCTTTATTAAATATATTTTGTTAGTATAAACAATTACTTACCTACAACCTTGGTCGGTTCATGACAACAGTTTCTCGTTCGTAGTTTGGTGTTCCAATCCAACTTGATGCTTTCATGGGTTATACTCTATGCTTAATAATTTGTGCTAAGTTTTTTGAACCTTGAATCATTTTGCATATATAGGGTTTTGATTTTTTTTTTTTTTTTGGTACGGATAATGAATAATTTTCATTTGGACCTTGAATCATTTTGTATATAAGGACAAATGTTTTACGTACAGTTAAAGAAACAAAAAGATTATCATAGATTACATAACATAATGACTCAATAATAATTATTTAATTACATAAAGGTTATTTTCTATTTTTTTGGACGGCACATCGTCTGATAGAATGTGATTTAATGGGATGTAATCGTTATTCTTTGTCTTTGGTCTACGGCACATCGTGTGATAGGATGTGTTGGCTGTCCAAAATATTCGCCGTTCATTTCTCGCTCGCCGCTTATTTAAAATTGCTCGGAATACGCTCGTTCGATCTCGGCTCGGTTTGGAAATTAGTCGATCGGCTAGGTTTGGTTTGAAAACGAGCCAAGCATGACCAAAGCCTCGCTTAGCTCGGTTCGGTTCGTTTTGCTCGAATTTTTTTTAGTTTTTTATTTTTATACAAATATATGTTATGAAAAATTAACGTACAAATTAAATTAACATACTAACTGTGAAAATCAAATAGTGTTATTATATATATAATTAGTGTAATTATGGCATTGTAGTGTAATTACACTCACTGTAATTACATTGCTCTATAATTACACTATGGCGTATATATAATTACATTTTTTTGATTCTCACAGTTAGCACGTTAATATAATTTGTATTCGAACCAAACCATATACGCTTTTATGTACGTGTGTGTGTATGCATACACACAAAATATATAATTTTTTAATGTTTAAAAAAGTTTTTTTTTTGTGGACTTCAAAGTTCAATTTTAAACCTAGAGTTGGAAGTTTTGAGTTAATAACATTTTGGAGTTTTAGAAATTAGAACACTTTATACGAAACTAAGAAAAATCAAACTGAACCAAACCGCTCGGTTTCAAACCAAATTAAATTCAAACATTAACATATCACTCGTTTTCACTATTATAAGATGAAGACCATTTTTAACTTCGTTCTCGAATATCATAAAACATTTACCTTGTACCTCACTCTATCAAAACTGCTAACACCGTACAACATACATTATGAAACCCGTCAATAATACACTATGTACTTGTGATAAAAAAAAATGTTTATATAACTAGATGTCACATCCAGATTATCATTTGAATTTATATAAGAGCAATAATTTTAACTGTTTACAAAGCAAGCAAATACTATTAACATAAATCTTTGATAAAAATTAACTTTGTGCTTGAAGGACGAACTGACGTGACTCACAAAAACTAACATGTATTTGGTTAACTCCTAAACATTTTATTTGTTTAAGAAAACTAAACTCAAAAACTTGATTACAAACTCGTCAAACACTAACTCGGTTTGACACTTGATGAACCCTAACTTGGTTGCATCAAGATAAACCCTAACTCGGTCACATCTTGAGTGTCTCTCTAAATGAACCCTAACTCGGTTGCATCTCACATTCTAGACAAAAATACATAAATTGTCCTTTATGTTTACACCAAATTTCAGTGGTTGTCCTTTATATTTAAAAGTGACATATTTTGTAGTTTACGTTTCAAAATGTTATACCGTTTGTCCTTTAGCCCTAACCCAGTTAGTTTTTATCGTTAAGTCTGCTCATATGCCTTACATACGAGGGTAAATTGGTCATTTTACCCTTTTATTAAAAAAAGATTTTAATAACTAAAAACATATATTTATACATATATTATTTAACCCAACCCTCTCCCCTGTTGAGTTTGTTCATCCACAGCCACCATAGCTTCATCTCCGGCAAGCTACCACTGTCTTCTCCGACGAGCCACCAACACTGTCATCGGAACCCATCACTATAGCTGCCATACGCACCATTTTTTTCTCTCCCACTCTCTTTCCCCGCCACCACCGTAGGTCCGCAACCCTCTCTTTCTCTTCAGTTAAATTTGAACAGTGGAAGGCAATCGTTGTTTAATTGAAGTCCATTCATCGAATTCCAATTAATCGGAACCCTTATCAAAAAGCTCGTTCGCCTTCTTCCGGTAAAATCGAGAACCTAATCAAAGCCCATTCATCATATTCCGGCAAATCGGAAACCTAATCGAGGCCCGTTCACTGTGTTTGGGTCTAACCAAAGGCAGATGGATGCAATCAAGAAAGAAACGGTGAATCTTGTTCTTTGATTTAACGATTATGGAGGTTTACAGGGGGATGACGGGAGTTAGGGTTTCACCATTTCAGGTAAATAGCGGGGTTGAGGGAAATAACCATGAAGTTGAGGGACTGTCTTCTCGAGGCACGTCTTCAACCCTAATTATTACAAATCTTCTATGTCGGCGGCGGTAATGGAGAATATTCTGGTGGCTTCATCTTCAAAAGGGGATGAGGATGACCAAATAGAGAAGGGGCGAGGTAGAGATGGTGTTGTTTGTGTAGATGGTGGTCGGAGGTTGGATGATGGTGGTGTGGGGGTGGATGGTGGTGGTGGATGAACGGGAGAAGAAAGAAAGAGAGAGATATGTTTTTCATTTATATATATATATATAAAAGGGTTAAAATAAAAATACATAGTTTTGTAGGAAGAGTAAAAATAACACAAAATTTAGAGTTAAGAAACTATGTAGCATAAATCCTTAATCCTAGGAAACTATTTGTTAGTTTAAAAACTACAAATCTCAACCACTAGATCATAAATCCAATGGTCTAAATTAATTCTTACTCTTCCTAGAAAACTATTTCTTTTTATTATAACACACCCCTATATATATATATATATATATATTATAATTATATATGTATAAGTATATATATTTATATGTATATACTTTTAATTATTAAAAAAATTTTAATAACAGGGTAAAATGACCAATATACCCTCATATGCAGGCACATGAGCAGACTTAACGATAAAAACTAACTGGGTTAGGGCTAAAGGACAAACGGTGTAACATTTTAAAACGTAAAGTACAAAATATGTTACTTTTAAAGATAAATGACAACCACTAAAATTTGGTGTAAACATAAAGGACAATTTCTGTAATTATGTCCACATTCTATGATATCTAACAATGACTCAGTTTATATATACTAACATAACTTGCTAACTAAGACATTACCAATTATAATTATAAAACAAATTGGAAACATATTGTAATTAAGAAAAGATAGAATTACAGAAATTGTCATTTATGTTTGTACCCGATTTCACTTATTGTCCTTTATCTTCAAAATTGATATGTTTTATCATTTACGTTTCTAAATCCAACAACATTTTGCCTCTGCTCCTAACCCAGATAGTTTTTCTCGTTAAGTCATGTCATGTGCTTTGCATGTGAGGATAAATTAGTCAATTTACCTACTAAATTAAAAATACTTTAGCAAATAAATAACTAAACATACTCTCTCTCTCTCTCTCCTACCAACCACCAGCTATCAGCCACCACTGCCACGGCCACCACCAGCCACCACAGCCAAATCAGGCTAGTTCGAACACTGCCAAACCCAACACATCGCCAAATTAGTCTGCTTTAAACAATATCAAGCCCATCAATTCATCTTTCATCGTCAGATTCAACGATTTTATTACCGTTAAATTAACAATTAGCATAAACACCAAAATTTATGATGCAAACACTAAAGACGACAGCCTCTGAAATTTGGCACCTAAAATTGAAGAAAATTGCAGGTGTTGAGTCGGTGGTGTTGGGTGCTAGATGGTGGCGACGACAATTGTTGTATGTGATGGTGGTTGTTGTCGGAGATAGGGGTGGTGATCTAATGGTGATGGTGATGTAGATAGAGAGAGAATAGATAGAGAAAGGGGTCATGGTGGAAAGGAGGGTGGTGGTGGCTGGTGGTAGGGGCGGGGAGAGTATATCTACATATTATATATTAAGTTATTTATTTAATTTTAATTTAATAAAGTATTCTTAGGTAAAATGACTAATTTGCCGTCATGTGCAAGACTTAACGGTAAAAATTAACTGAGTTAGGACCAAAGGACAAACAATGTTGAATTTGGAAACATAAATGTGTGAAACATATCAATTTTGAAGATAAAGGGCAATGAGTGCAATCGGATACAAACATAAATGACAATTTATGTAATTATGGGTTAGGGTCAATACATTACCAATTATAATTACAAAATAAACAAGAAACATATCGTAATTAAGAAAACAACCAACTATGATTGAGTTGTCAATATTAGTACCTCAAGTTCACCGACTTGTGACTTGGAGTCCGAAATTACGTCCAACAGTGCTCCCGATTTTAATAAATAAAATAAGATAAATGCAGTTGATAAGAGAAGATAAATAATGTAATTTTGTGTTTCATGTTGCAATCAAATAAAAAGAAGTTGAAGATATTACGTGTTTCGGGTTGAAAGTTACAATTATACACTATATCTTTAAAAACATTATTTATTATTTATTAAATTTTGTGGAAAAATAAAATCAATAGTAATTGTAGTTGATTATTTTCTCTTCTAATCACATCCATTTTATGAAGAATTTAATTAAGAGATAAGTTGTTAAAAATCCTTTGTTTTCTCTTGTTTCCAGTTTAATCTATTTAAAATACAGATTGTTTCTAATTTCTTTTCATTTCACTTTTCTGTTAAATCAAAGGCACATCGTAAATCAGGTCACTCAACTTTTGATATGTTTCAATTAAGTAACTCATATTTCAACGAGTGTTTTAATATTATATTTTTTTACTTTCATGTTATATGTTTATAAATAATTAACGCGTCAATACAACCAACTTTTTTTATTAATTTTCTATAAGTAAATATATCACTTACGCTAATATAGTTGTTGCCACCTTGTTTTAAAACACAAATTGAAAGTTTAGTGACCTAATTAAGAAAAATTGAATGCTAAATGACCTGATTAAGATAAAACAAATTATAAGTATTTTAATTAAAATAAACTTGAAACTATGAGTCTTCTAGGTAAGATATCAAGTAGTGTAAAACAAATATTAGACTCAATCTAAAAAGGTTCACAAAAGGCAATAAATACTTGATTCGTATAGCAAGTAAAGCATCTAGTTGAAAACGATCAAATGACATGGAATCTCAACAACAATTTACATGAGTTGGGTGGTCTATTTTATGGATTTCAGTTTAGAAGTTTGATATATTTCATTTAATATTATGGAGATTGATAGAGTGATTGCGTGAATAATTAGTTGTTGTAAATAAAGTAATTGTAAATTTGCACGAATCACACTTAGATTAAATTATTTTGACAATACACTTCAATTTTTGATTGGGTAAATTAAAAAATGAACTAGACTATGTCTTCACAATGTTTAGTTGAAATAACACGCATCTTCGTGGGAGAGTATGCATGTTGATGATTAGGACGATTAACTGTACTATTAGGTTACCATCTCCGGTAATTTTTGTAAAAGGTATATTCTTTAGTAGTAAGTCATTTAGCACTAGCTCAATTACTGTTGAGGTCGGCTTTTGTCAACAACAATTAATCGTCTAAGTTACTCTTGTGCATAGTAGGATCACAATTAGAGATCTAAATAAGATGATCACACTTACACCATCCTCATTTACAATTACAAACCAACTCACACCAATCTTTTATTCTAAAATCAATTTCTCTCTCTTTCACTTACCCAACCCAACCAAACCAAACTTTTCTCACTTATTAGCAACTCAAACCACACTATCTTTATTAAATAAGTATCATTTATAATTGTTGTTTTTTTGTTTGAAGTGACTAAAAATATAAAAAATAATAACTTTATTTAAAAGTTTAACCATATATTAAATTTAAAAATATTTAAAAAATTAAAAAGTATATTTGTACTCATCAAACACACTTCATATTTATTTTATATTGAAAAACATTTTTTTTACCGAGCTTTGTTTTTAATAAAATTTATACCGCCGTGTTAAAAAAACATTGAATAAGACTATGTTTTTAGATTTTTTAAAAAACTTGATTATCAAAAGTTATTAGAAAAAAATAATATTTTAGTTAAAACTAATTAGGGTAAAATAAAAGGGGAAAATAAATGAAAAAATAGACCCATAGAAAAATTGACATGTGTCCATGCAAGAATTTGCAAACTAGTTTGTTGAGACAAACTAGTTTGCTTCAATCTTTTAATTTTTTATTTATTTTTTACTTCAAATAGTGTTACAATTTGCAAACAACTGCTATTGGGAGGACAACTTTAGCTTTATCTCAAGTTTAACCTTTATTTGAGATAAAATAGTATCGTAACATGATTATTTCACTTGTGCTTAAATGTAGGTTTTAAGATGATTAGTCGGTATCATCATTCTTGTTAAGTTTTTCAAAAAGTCATTTGAATAGATATTTTTAGTTAGAAACTATTCAAGTCTATATATTATCATTAGAGTTAACTGGATTGATTGTTTTAGGTTGTGTTTGTTTTTGCTTAAAACATCTGCAGGAGGCTTATGTCTGCGGGCGCACAGACATAGGCTTCTGAAGACTGTTTGTTTGTTTTTTAAAATAAGATCTGCAAACTACTTTTATGGTCTTAAAAAAGAAGCTATTATTTAACTTCTTCACGCATCTTCAAACTTCTTAACATTCTATCAACACCCAATGTGCAACACCACCACCCATCATGCGCCGCCACCACCACCACCGTCCACCACCACCCACCGTCTGCCACCACCATCGTCCACCACCACCACCACCACCCACCGTCCACTACCACCACCCACCACCATCCACCACCCACCACCACCGTCTAGCACCACCACCACCACCCACCCGTCGGCCACAACCATCGTCCACTACCACCACCCACCGTCCGCCACCACCACCCACCACCATCCATCACCACCACCACCCACCCGTCAGCCACAACCGTCGTCACTACCACCAACCACCGTCCGCCACCACCACCACCTACCATCCGCAACCAACACCGTTGACCACCCACCACCATCACCGTCTATCCCCACCACCACCACCTACCATCCGCCACCAACACCGTCCACCACCCACCACCATCACCGTCCATCACCACCACTATCCACCGTCCGCCACTACCACCGTCCACCGCCCTCCACCGACTATTTTACTAGTCTACAGACGTTAAATGACTTCTATCTACTGGATATGTATGATAATTAACTAATTTTCAACTTATGCAGACGATACTCAGTTTATAAAACAAACAATATTATATTTTCAGATTGCAGACCTTCAGACCACATCTTCAGTTGCAGACATTAAATCAGATGAAATCAGATTACAGACAGTTTTTGTCTTAAAAAACAAACAGCACCTTAGACTCTTTTAGTTAAGGCTAAAGCATAAATTACTTTAAAAAAGCAATAAGTATAATAAAAATGAAATACATAAAAACGAATCAATCGGTCAAATTAATAATTTGTATAATGCAAATAAATTAATTTTACTAAAATATTATAAGTTGATCGGTTTGTAAAACAGTTAAAAGTGAGTATAAAATTTGAAAAAGTATTAGCATTGTTTAAAGACCGGTTTGTTAACCTTATCAAAATGGGTTTAAAATTTTTATTACCAGTTGTATCGAGTGGCTTATATTAGTATGACTAGTTGACCCTATAATGCTAATATTTAATAACAACACAACGTTAACTCAAAAAATAAACCAAACATAAATGATTCTATAATTAAAAATCCAGTTTACAATAAAATTTAAAAAAAAATATAAGTCTAATATATGTTTATGGCATTTAAGTGTTGAATGCATCAAATTCACGATCGCCTAAAATTTGAAAATCTCTGCCATCTCCATTCTCATTAACAAGAGCATAACTATTTTTAATTTCTACAATATAAATTATAAAATAAGAAGTTTTAGTTACCAATAATCACAATATGTTAAAATTGCATGAAAATAAGTAACATATCTCACGAGTAATCTTAGAAGCTGGTTCTTTCTCACCAAACATGTTATATATACATAATCATTATGAAGTTCTCATTCCATTTATTCTTTAACCATCCAAAATTTCGTATGATTTAAAAATCAAAGTAGAAGATTCTTTAAATCGGTTTAATGGTTTTGAATCTGATTTATCGGCAACTAGTTTTACCGGCCTATATCATATCGAGGTTGTGTCCAGTAGTCGGTACTGCTGGGTGGTTTATACTATTGATCAATTCTTTATGATAGTAATATAAAACATGAATATAATGTAAATCTATGTACATGTTATAGCAGAGAGACTAATAACAACATCAGATAATGATGTATTGTAGACGACATAGTTGTCAACTTTGTCGAGTTCCCCTTTAAGATGTATGGTTAAGGATTAGATTTAGGGTTTCTTGATAGAAACAAAGAGAGGGGATGGGGCTCTATTAGTATTTATGTGTTTATTAATTAATGGTAATATGGTCCATCAACAATTATTAAACTAATATACAATAATGTATAATTATATTTTGATCTAATCTGCCTATTCTAATAAACGAAAATAATTGTGCACACGTTTCTCTTTGTGGTTAAATGGTGTATAAAAAATTATACATCTTTTCAATAATGAAATATCTCCAAATAATCATAATTTCGACAACTATATTAGAATAAATAACCACTAACCTTTATAATTTCTATTTATATGTAAATATAGCCATAAGAAATAAAACAAGCTGAAATACAAAGAAAAACGGAGATAAAAAGTGAAAACAAAACTCAACACACATATGATGAATCAAGACATGGTCATGCCTAGAGCATACGAAGTAAAGACAAAAATCAGGAAATCAAGACATGAGTAAGTTAACCAAAACACACCCCATGTCATTAAGAACAAGAAAAAAAGACAAAATAGAATGTTCTGAAACAAAACACGATCATGCCTTCCCAAGACACGGCCATGCCTTCCCAAGACACTACCATGCCTTCAAGTAAAAGAGAAAATGACAAAACTGATGGAATTTGAACTGTTGTGGAACTCAACACGATCATGCCTTGATTAACACGGTCGTGTTAACCCATAGATGTACGATCTGACAAAGAACAATAAATGATGCATGAAAAAAATGAAGACACGGTCGTACCCCACTCAACACGGTCGTGCCTTGAGGGTCTGATCAGCCTATAAATTGAATGATCATCTTTTTCATTCAATACACCTTGGAGATGCATTAAATACACATTTTACTTCATTTACTCCTCTCCAACCACCTCTTTTTCACTATCGTTAGTAAGAGAATTAATCTCATCCATCCAACACTTAAAGATTAAGGAGATTAAGATTTTGAAAGAAGTCATTAGCATCAAATATTAGTCATCCAAATTGGTTACATTGTTTCAATTTGATCATGTTTGTATTCACTACTTTGATCATTATCATTATGCTTATTAGTGGCTAAACTTCCATAGTATCATCTTGGTTTATAATGAATCTTAATTAAAATTTAATAGTGATAGTAAAACATGTGATTGTTTTCTAATAATTAATGGTTGTGTTGCAATTATCACTTGATGAGGAATGTTAAAATACTCTTAAAAGATACCCAAAGTGCTAAGCTTGACGATAAGCCGAGAAATTGCTAGTATTGCGAAGCCATGGTGAACCTTAAAACAAACACCAAGACCCCAAACTTGATGATAAGTCGAGAAATCACTATTCTTGTGAGGACTTAGTTGATAAATTAAGAATCCTTAAAATGAACCCCCAAATATTGAGCTTGATGATAAGCCGGGGAACTGCTAGTCTTGTGAGCTTTAGGGGAATAACTTAAAAATATTAAAAAGAGCCGCCAAGATTCCGAGCTTGATGATAAGTTGAGAAATCGACATTCTTGTAAGGGTTTGGTTGGGGAAAAAACGTGAACCCTAATATCAACATGGACCAAATGAAATATTAGTAGTGATTGACCATTTTAGAATGAGAATTATCAACAATGTTGTGAGAATGGTTTTTGATGTTCGTTCACTAAAGTCGATTTTGAGTGCTTATTACATAAGTTCTATAATTGTTCAAGAGTCGTGTGGGTCAATACTTGGTAATTCAAGGTTAATTCTTTATAACTCAACTAATCTTAATTGGTATTTTATGTATAATACAAAAGTTATTCTTACTAAAATATCAATAACAATTCACTTAATAATTTAAGGGATTGTCTCATCTTTAAAGTGAGTTAACTTATCTTTATCAATAACCATTTGCTTACATAAAATGATGTTTTAGTAAAATGAGTCAAGAGTTATCTCTTTCTTTAATTATCATGGAATAACATGACTAACGATGTTATGGCAAACTCATATCACATGTTTACTAATCAACTATTAAATCAAATTAAGATGAATTTTAACCAAGATGATACACTTTTATCTTTAATCTTCTTTCTATCTAAAAATATAAAAACCACAAAATATTATCTTTTAATTTTAACTTACATTTCTTTAAACTCATTTACCAAAACCAAAACCAAAATGATTTTCACTTCTGGTTAAAACAAATATAACGATTTAGTAGTAAAAATCTATAAGTGCGTCTGCGCATCGATACTTGGTTCTTACCTATACTTTACTACATATACGATAGGTACACTTGCATATTTGTGTATGGTTTAGTTAAGATAATAACCATTTTTATAAATTTAAAACTCAATATTGTGTGAACAAAAACTTTAAAAAAAATAACACATTTTTCATACTACACCATCACACATCATTAAACCTCACAACTCTATTTCCTCTTAAACTAATAATCTTGTCATATATCAATAATTATTCACTTTTCTGATACACTCCATTTATATTATATCTAAAACATGATTAAATTATTTATTTTTCTTTAAACTTTATTTATATTATATATGTACATTTTTTTTAAATTTACATATTACTATACGTTGTTAGAATATATTTCAAAATATACTTGAAATCCAAAAATCAACAACAAACCATGTTTGTTAAATACTGAAAAAATAATAATTTTCAACTATTATTATTAACATATTATATTATGCATATTGTTGAAGATTAAAAAAAACCTCAAATATGCTTTTATTTTACGAAGCAATTTTTTAATCATTAAATTACAAATATATGCTTAATAGTTGATCCATTTTTTAATTAAATTCAATCTGTTTTTCTATTAATTTTTTTTTATTTTTCATATAAACTTTTAAATTTTAATAAATATATGTTTTAAATCTATCCATTTATTTTTCGGTTAATTTAGTAAATTAAATATATGCTAAAATGTAAGAAGAGTATATCCCAATCACTTTCATTATATAATAAAGTTTACCATATTTAGTTTATTGTTTTTTTTTTTCAGTGATTGTTTCAGGTGTTTGTGGAACTTAGATTTAATTATTACAGGTCAAAATTTGGTAAATATATTGTTTTGTATAAGTTAACTATACTTGGCTCAAAATTTGTTACGGTTTAAAATGGGGTAATCTGAGTATTTTTAAAATTTTGAGAATGCAAATAGATTTATCGTCAAATTTATTATGTGTTCAAAGTTTTGACTTGAAAATGTCATACAAATGAAGTTTAGAATTTTAACATGATTTGGGTTTAGAATTTTTTTCCAGGAAAATTTTGAAAATAATGAATAGATTTGAGATTTGACAAATTGACTATTTTTCTCACGACTATTAAAACATAAGAAAATATGGTGAATACGTCCGACATGCCACCTCCAGACCTATCAATGTTTCTAACTTCATCAAATTGAAACATTTGTGTAAACATTTGACTTTTCTTTTAATGGTGATCAGAATGTTGTTTGTCCATGTCATACAACATGATGTTTAAGTGAAGCAAAACATTCACAAAATTTGAACGGGTTAACGTGTTATTTTTATGTGTTGTCATTATGGCAAAGTCGAGAAATCCCCTTTAAACTTATCAAAACTTTTTTATGGTGTAGCTCAAAACTATTATTGTATGAAGTCTTCTCCGAAATATGTTCATAACCAAAATTCTTTCAGTTATACATATATGATACTGTTCGGGTATGTTTTTGCACTGGCGTTATTATTATATTTTTATTAAGTTTATTTTTTTTTTGAAAAAAAAAGGTATTTTGTGATATAAATAAAATCAATTTATGCACATATAGTATATATACATGCATAGATGTAACACATTTTTCCATATATATTGTGTACTTATTGTTTTATTTGTAACTTTATTATTTGGGTCAACCTGTGTGTTACATGGCTCTAAGGCTAGTATTATATAAATCACTAGTTTAAGGCACGTGTATTACATGGGTAATTGATGAAAATTTTAAATTTTAACCATTAAGTGAAATATAGTCAACAAATTAATCATATATTGTTAATACAATTATAATTTACATTAAAATTATAGAAATTACATAACTAAGATTACACAAATATGTTATAAATAAATAAAAACCTCATTCTACACTACATTTGTGATTGTATTAGTAGAAATACATTGCTTATCAAAAAATCAAAATCTTTAGTCATTGTCTGCTTTTAACTCTTAATAAGGTAACATATAGATCTGTTTATAACTCTTTATATAGTCACGCATAGTTGTCTGTGTGACAAAAAAAGTTCTCCAAGTACATACCAACTCTAGATAAATAATAATACATTCATGAAACTATTAAAAAAAACATTCATACACGTAAAATATCATAGCTTTTAATCAATTAATATGATGTCATTTGAGAAGATTTGCCCGTAACTTGAAGCCCAACCCAAGAAAACCCGTACCCGAACCCAAACTAACCCGACGTCCCGATAAACCTGAACCCAAGAAAATAATAACCCGAACCTGAACCGAAGTAATTAAGGTTGATTCTTGGGTTCGAATTCTAGGTTTTGGGTTGACCCGAATAAACTTTTAGTTTTAAAATCATATATATTTTTAGGTATTAAAGGTTAAGCCTTAGCCGCTGGCATTATCAGAATTTAGTCGAAGTCGATTGTTCTCATACCACATATTATGAATCGATTGTTTATTGTTTATTATTTTGAATATATATCATAATAAACACTTTAATTATGTACTAACGAACATGTAACACTTACATAACCTCAATTCATTGTATTTATATAAAAGTAAAATTAATAACTTAATATAATATTGGAATTATATATATAACTGATGAAAACGATATTCTTGGTTTCAATATCCTGAATAATTTTTGAAAAGGAAAATAATATAATGAGATTGAAACAAATTTTTGGTTTAAAATATTAAATGCTTTTAATTAAGTAATGTATCATATAAGGAATATAAAATTAAATATATTTAAATGTATACAAAAGTATAAATCAAGTCATAAAACGTATGTTTCTAAAGTATTTTGGTCTGAGTTATGGAAGAAAATATTGAAAACTAAATATTGATATTATTATTCCTAAAACTCTTTATACTACACAAAAAGTCATATAAATAGATGAAAAATAATTCATATATTAAATCGTTATACATATATATTATAATTATAATATTTAACTTCAATGTTTTAATGCTAAACATCAAGATATATATGATAAGTATTGTCTATCTTTGTAATATTTATACAAAATGTTTGTAGAAAATTAAGAAAATACATTTCCAACGTTCAAATGCACATGAGAAAATTTTAAATCCAAATTTAAAACCAATCTTAATATAAAAAGTTATGCACTGTTGTTCGAATCCCAACTTATAAACAATTTGTAGTTTACCATACAAATCCAAATTTTTCGACAATGATGCACCTTTATTTTTTTATTTGCAATTACAGGTGGTTTTAAATTTTATTTTAACAAGCATGCAACTTCAGTTTTGATATTTCATTATTTTACCATTAATGTTAATGAATGAATCAATCAGTATTTACATTTAGAGGGTGTTTGGGATTGCTTATTTTCACCAACTTATAACTTATTAACTTCATGAAAAGTAATAAGGTGTTTGGGATTGCTTATATTTTAAGAGAAAAAGTTTCATAAGCTATAATGTTGTAACTTATTAATTTAATGAAAAGTTATAAAGAGGTAAAGGAATCCTGAACACCCCCTTAATAAACTTAAATTTCAATATTTAAGTTTCTTCTTGATAGTGAGAGTCATTGTTGGTATTGTTTCTTCTTGATAGTCCTAGTGTGCAATCTTATTAGGTTATTACAACTAATATGTGTATATCGCTATTACTGATTGAATTCGATTTCGTGAATCTAGTAGTACCCTAAATAAATATTATAGAAATTAAAAGTTTAAGTAAGATAAAAGAATGAGATTATTAAAAGAAAAAGAAAAAGGAGTGACCATGGTAATCAAAGGATAGAACGAAGATGATCAGGTGGAATAAAGAGGAGTGACCAGAGTGATTCAAGGATGAAATTATAAAAGCGAATTTCCTCCTAAGAATGAAATGAAGATGATCAGACGGGTCAGTGACCTGTTAGAGCATTCCTAACCCGTCCTCTATCTCCATCTTTGTAATTACACTACACTAAAAACATTCATGTTCAATTAAATATTATTTTTTATACATTTATAATTACAATTTTCTCTTTACTTTAATCACAACTAATTCAACAAATATTAAAAAATAAATATGAGTAAACAAAGTTTCTCCGAATTTATAAAAAATCATTATATTTTATCTTTACACCCTATAACATATACTCACAACCTCATCCTATAATTTACAAATTTTATTTACATAATTTAAAAGAATAAGTTAAGAATAATCTAAACTATAAGTTGGTTGTGGCTCAATGGTAGAGCACTCACTTTACAAGTGAGAGGTAGTGGGATCAAACCTCACTACCACCAACCTATATGGGAGATATGAGAGATGACCCTGGCTTGCCAGGGTTCGAGTCATGATCTCACCCTGTTTTACCGGCTTCTCGCTGTCGTGCCGTTTGGCGGGCGAGGGGGTTGGGTTTTATCCGGTGAATCCCTCAACAGGTGGACCGCTAAGGGCTCCGTCCGTCCGGACTAGTGGCCGGCTCGGGCTACCTTTAACCAATTGGGGCCGCGTACGGGATACCTGGCGTTACTTAGTTGGCCGTTCAAAAAAAAAGAATACTCTAAACTAATCTAAAGAGTTTGTCTTAATGGAGGAGTGAAAACAAACACACGGGATACATGTCGCCATGAATGCGGGGACCGTACGATCCGATTGTAGACACAATCACGTGATCAGCAGGCTGACCGGTGGCTAGGGATACACGTGCAGAGTTATTAGTGGCGTGGGCCCACAGTAATCTCCATGTCACATGAAGATCGCAATGACTTTGACCCTTTGAGATTAATAAATAATAAATTCATTAATTCACTACCACTCAATTTTCCACCTCATCGTCTCTATCCCCATTTGGATAACGTTGCCAGCACAGTTGTATATTCCTTTGACTTTCCTTGGTTCCTACAACTTATATAAGTTTTAATAAAAGTAACATTATTTCCATTAATTACGGGAAACCACTATTAACTTATTGTGGTTCTCGGGTAGTTTAGTGCATGTCGAAAACCACCCCTAATACAAATGGTTAGTTGTGAAATCGAAGGTAAATGATTAGTTGCCACGAGACTTGCTTGATTTACCCCCCTACTACCTTAGAGATATTGGTTAATTAAGTACTAATCAAGACACTCTTTTAATCGCAAACTCACTCACCCTGACACATCTAAATTTATATCATTTGCTTACAATGAGGCTTTAATCGTACAAATTCAGAGAGGTACCATGTCCATACTTTGTTATGAATGAGTAACATGTCATTTGGTTGTACTGACTCTTCTCTAAACTAAACTCAGGGTCTGTTTGGTATGGGGTAATGGAATAGATGATGGAATGGAATGGACAAAGAAATTGAATGGACGAGATAATGAAATTAATCATTACCATTCCATTGACATGTTTGGTTACCATGTGAGAATGACATGAATTATTAAATTTTATTTTATGGTAAGCTAGAAAAAGTCGTAATAAAATAAAAATGGTAGTAAGTGGCGATGGGATGGTGGTGGTGGGTGGCGAGCAGTAATAGTGGTGGTGGGTGGTGGGCGGCGGTGGTGATAGTGGATGGTGGTGATGGAAATAGTAAGCGGTGGGTGGCGGGCGGCGGTGATGGCTGGGAACGATGGTTGGTGGTGGCGGTGGTGGGCAACAATGGTAGGTGGTGGTGGGTGGTTGATAGAGGTGGTGGTGGACGACGATTAGGCGGTGGCGGGCGATGGTGGTGGCCGGCGGCGAAGGCAGTGGTGTGTGGTGGCGGGCGGTAGTGGTGGTTGTGGTGGTGTGAAGGTAATAGGTAGTAGTGGTGGGAGGGTGTTGGAGGTGACATGATGTTAAAGAGAGATAGAATGATAAAAAAACAAGGGGGGTGAATGAAATGAATTTGAGGTGTTTTGAAGAGAATGGAATGGACATGGTAATGGGTGATTCCATTCCATTGACCAACCAAACACATATTTTTTTATTCCATCATAATGGGTCATTCTATTCCGCCTCTCATTCAATCATACCAAACGCTACCTCAATGTATTGGCTTGTAGTTAACGTATATATTAGCTCTCCAAGTCCTTAATTCATGCATTCTAATCCTTTCTATGGGTATCTATATTTATAAACCTAGTCTTGAAATATTATTCAAATATCTAATTGTCTGAATAACTGGATTGATTGAAAACATTTTGCTATTAATCAGCAGTAGTTATTCAAAATTGAATATTGCACAAAATTACGGGATTATTTTTAAAAGAATTTAACATAGTCGATGTATGAACTAAAATACATTCAACTTATACATGACCAATTTATGAAGTTCCTCATAAACTAGTACACAATCAGCAGTTCAGCACTCAACGTTCAACTTTTTCGAATTTTAAAACCTTTATCATCAAATTTATATTTAAAGCTGAGATGATTGAAACATGGTGACAAAAAAGGGTTATCAGTGAATCTAAGCCACTAGACAATCTTTTGAATGTTAAATATATATATATATATTATCTACATTGTCTTAAAAGGGACGTCCTTTAGATATTTTGTTTTCTATTAATCATCATAGATGGACTTTGCACTAATTAAATTTCAATTATATGTATGAAATTACCAAAAGCAAAGCGTTTCTAGGTAACCGACCAAAGAGTGTTGAGTTAAATCATTGGGCGAGGAAACAACCTCTGGTTGATGAAATATCCGACATCTCAACCAAAATATAAGCAAGGGAGATCAAAAGCTGATTCATCCAGCCCCTTGTTCTCATGCTCAGGAAGAGATCTACTAAGAGGAGATCTGGAGATGGACTTATTTTCAGGTCCGATTTGGTGTTCTGTTGGTTGACATGGGTGCCTGGGTGAAGGGAGGTGGGAGTGTGGGACATTTTAGCATTTTAGTAATACAATGCATATAATTGAAATTTAATCTTTTTAATATATTTTTTTTACTCTTTTTTAAGTTAGGGGCATTTCGTAAAGAAAATAACTAACGAAGTTAGTGGTTTGTTAGATTGTTTTTCATTCGAACGGCATAAGCTTGATGACAGCGGTGTCTCTCTTAAAGGGTTAACCAACATCTTATCCATGGTTGTAAAAATTTTGACTAGTTGCCGATTAATCGTAATTTGGTCAAAATCGGTTAAAATTCAGTATATGTATGTATATTAGACAAACTACATATAAATTCAAGTTAGATTAATCTTGATTAAGCCCTATTTATCATAATCCATAATTATTAGTTCTTACCACACCGCTCGACAAGTGCCTAACAATTTTTATAATGATATCCTTACCCGAATTCGATCCTAGTGCATTGATGTTTTCCATCTTTTAATGACATACTACTTATTGGATTTAAACCTTAGAACCCAATAGAAAAGCTTATGACACACGTATATAAATTGATAACTTACCTTTAACTTTTATAACTATAGCCTCGTTCGCATAATTTTATAACAAAGTTCATAACGCTTTTATTTCTCTCCAAGAGCATTCTCAACTCAATCCTTAAAATTATGTGAGTGAAATTTGCAAATTATAGGGTGAGGTTGCAAGTGTAAATTATAGAAGAGAGAAAATGTAGTGATTTTTTGTAAATTTGAGAAAACTTTGTTTGCCCAATTTATTTTTTAATATTTGTTGAATTGGTTTTGAGTAGAAAAGAGAAAGAAATGATAAAAGTATAAAAAAATATTATTCAATTAAGCATGAGAGAGAATTGCAGTGTTTTTTTATATAATTATAAAGATAAGGATGAGTGACGAATGGGAATGCTCTTAAAGTGTACTTTATGCAAAAATGAGCCATATATACAAGAAGCGTCATTTCAAACCCTTATAACACATCAAGATACTATTTGATCATTTACCATTTTGAAACTTTGTTTCCTCTACTTTAAATCACACTTATAAATGTTTATAACTTAGAAAACCCCTAATCACACCCGCGTCAACCTTAATATCGCCTTGCCGGAATACACCAAAATTCCGATCAAAGGTGGTAGTCGTTTGAGCTTGGAACCCAACGGGTGGTGAGTAAGCGGATTACTTGCCGAATGCTACAAGAAAGAAATTGTGGGTGTGGATTAGAAGGTAGAGCAGTTCCCAGTTCGGCCAAGAATTATCGCCTTCATCAAGGTCTCTCCGCGCATAAATGTAAGCATCACGAGAATGTGGTGCGATGGAGTTTTTGAGCGTACCTTACCGCCTGGATGTGAGGCCCTATTTATAGTCGAATACGTCTGGTGGTGGAGGCCTGGCATTCGACTACGTGTTTAAGTTGGGTAAGAGGTTTCCTACCATTGCAGCCATGGTGGAGATCGCGGATGCCCATTTGCATTGGTCCCCACTCCGTGATACTTTTGGTCCTCTGCACGGGTGTCTTGACGAATTCGCGCATGGGGAACGTGCATGCATGTGTCGCTATTTTGTTGGTGTTCACCTGACATTCTTTCTCATACTCTTGTTGTGAGGTTTTTGTCTCCTTCCCTTCATATCTTGGATCCGAATTTGAATTTAATATCGGGTTTGATACATACCTCATCACATTGAAAACCTGCAGTTGTATGTAGCCGATTTTCGTCTCTATTATTTTCTGACATTGTTTCCTTTTGATTTTTTATAATTATAATATACTTAAAAAAATTTAATTATTGGTACAACTTTTTTACCTTCTTTAGTTTCTTCTTTAGTTTTCGTTTTCATCGAGCTAACCTTAACACTAGTGTGTGAATTTATCACATGAACACCAACAAGTTAGTTTAGTTTCTTCTTTAGTTTTCGTTTTCATCGAGCTAACCTTAACACTAGTGTGTGAATTTATCACATGAACACCAACAAGTTAGTTTAGTTTCTTCTTTAGTTTTCGTTTTCATCGAGCTAACCTTAACACTAGTGTGTGAATTTATCACATGAACACCAAAAAGTTACCTCAAAAAAATATTTTTGAGTAAATTACAAATTATGTTCATTATGTCTGTGCTAAATTTTATACTATGTATTTTAACTTCAATAAGTGAAGAGAACGTCTCTAAACTCTTATACTTCTTGACTAATTCACTATGCATCCTCTTCCTGATTCATCAATGCAATCATTTCACTCTTCAAAGGAAATGATAACATTTTTCAACAACTAATCCAAATGCTTAGCTTTATAATTCTTCAAATTATGTTCATTATGTCAAGATAGTGAACTCACTCAACAATAATAAACTCTATATCAAGATAGAGTTTCTCAACTCAATACAATAACAATAATATGTCAAGATAGTGTGTTCTCCTCTCAAATCATTACCAAAATGATGAATCCTTATCAAATTACTAGAACAATCTATAGTAATGACCCCTTAAATACACAAGCAAGTAATATGTGGTAGCTTTAAAAAGCTCTTCCTTATGCTCTAACTTTTAATATATTTCTCTTGATCTTTGAAGCTTGAATTCTTCTCGAATTATTGAAGACATTATCTTTGAAAGCATATTTGAAAGTTGAAGATCAAAGGGGTGAATACTTAGTTTAAATAAGCCATCTATTTATAACCAATCATGTGAGATGCAAGGTTTATTGGCTAGACGCTCAGCGGTTGATCCCCAAGCGACTGTGGATGTCCAATCCACTTCACATTAGTTTTGACAATGTAACGTTATGTGAATTATATATCTTGCTTTTTTACCTTCATTTTCAAGTGCTTCACATCTGGGAGAGAGTCTCTATCGCTTCCCACTTATCCTTTAGCTAAACCCAAGCATTTCACTTAATGAGTTAAGCACACTTTGATTTGTCTATCCAAAGCTTCAAACATTTCCTTCTTTGAGTTTGACTTAGCCTTTTGATTATGGTTAAGTCAATAATGTTATGCTTGAATGAAAGACATTCCCAACGACGAAATGTTTCTTTCAGTAATATTTGAGATTCAAATAATAAACATTTAAACAATATTGTTTAAATGTATTTTTATAAACTTTTCCTAAGTTTATAAAAGTTTATAACTTAGTTTGACTATGTTCTTATTAATCTCAATGGATTAATCTTGTTGTTTCACCATCTTCCATGTTGATGTATAAATCTTCATGTGTTACTTGTGAATTAAACTTGTTAATTCCGCTATCTTTAGTCTTGAGTGTGTAGTCTTCATTAAGCACACAATCATACTTATATATGATTAGTGATAATCAATAAAGTGTCAAGGGACATGTGTGTGACATATAACATCATTATTGATGAACTAATATTTTTTCATGCCACATAAGAGTAATTAAGTAATTGTCCACACACTAAGGTTGTTAAAAAATAAACGATTGTTTTCTCAACATATATGTTTATTAATTATTTTTGGGTTTGGTCTTGTATAATCATATATTCTTATCTTTGATGTGTTAGAAAATTTGGATCTAGCTTTTCATTTTCAGATTTAATTGTCATTTTTTTTTCATGTTCTTTGTTTCGTTGTTTATTTGATTAAAGAGTAAATATATAACACATTATTAGTTAAACAGTCAAGATTGTCATTTATTATACTACGTGCTATGAAATGTGTGATAAGTGGGTTGGTCATACAGGAGATACTTAGTAGAACTTTCACATATCACATTAAAAAAAAGATGTGTTATGAATTATGATGGGTGAAATTATGTGGATGAATAGTTCTTTACGGTATAGCTACTCTTCAGTTAAGGTTTGGACCTCTAAACAGGTTTGTATGGATTTTGGTTTATGTTACTTTGTAATTTTGGAATTCAACTTCCTATTTAGTTGCATATATAGACAAAGGGTATTTATTGTGTATCTATATACATGTATACTATATATAGACTTATTGAATTATTGATGCATTGGAAGATTGATTATGAGTTTATGACACACCGACTTATGGCTCGCTGAAAAACTGATTGTTATGCATCAAAAGGTGACGCGCTGAAGAAGTGTACGTGACAAAGTGACCAATTAGTTTGATTATGTAATGCACCGAAAGGTGTCTAGTGAATGTGATGCCCTGAAAGGTGTCTAGCGAATGTGATCAATTGACCAAGTGAATATCGATGTACCTAATGGTGTCCGGTGAATGCGAATTATTGAACGTGTACGTATATTGATTGATAGCTATTATTGGGTCATTGCATTCTTTTATAGATGTTGGTACACTAAGTAATTTTACTCAGACGTGCATATTTTCTTTTTATGCAAATTAGGTTACGGGTTCATTCGGAAATAATCGATCACGGGCTTGGGAAAATTTTTATAGATCATGTGTTTCCATAAACAAATAATTAAAAGATTGTTTTGTATTCAGTTTTCGAATTATTTTTTTGAAATGTGATGTTTTATATATGATGGAAATTAACGTATTGAATTCTACATATTGTATAATATACTATTAGTGACACATCAGTATTAACCAGGATCAGTATTAACCAGGGCTAGGTGTTACATATACACATGCAACTCGCACATAAAGAAGTGCGGTAATTATGTTGCAACACAATGACTCTAAAGTTCTAACCTGATTTAAAGCTACACATTGTAAAAAAAATTTAGGTTCACTTTAATTTAGATGCGACCGTTGTGTGAGAAACAAAGCCCTTAGCTAAATATAAGAGTGAGACTGAACGGATATTTAAGCATGCCAAATAATTTTTTTTAAAAAAAGGCAAACAGTTGCACATTGTCGAAATGTTGATTTGCTTAAGATACTAATAGCTTCGAATAACCCTTGTGCGCTCAGACTAAGCAAAAGTTTAAAAACATGACAATAAAATCATACAATGGTTCAAGGGTTTCCACAGTTCATATATGTAGAATTGTAGACAAAATTATTAAAATAAATCTAATTAGCCAAATTCAACATCATGTATGCATATTCGTAAACATTGACATGCATCAAGCTAGTAACAAGAAAATATATTATGTCAAAGAGGTGTGGATTTGAGCCGAATCAGATTAGTAGGCCAAACTTACATAGGATATTAAACCATTTCCCTTGTACATCACGTAAGAAAATAATTAAATGTCTTTTTAGATTATATTAAACATATTTGCTGTCATTTTCTTGACTTCAGTTTAATGTACATCGTTAGTCGTTATCAACGAAGGTAATTATAAAACCTAAACCAAAAGCTCACCCCCAAATCACCATCCTCGTTCACCAGAGTCAAAACGATTCGACGAATCCAATATGGAAAAAAGGTGGCCATTTGTGGCACAATGTAGGTGGTGTCATCGTAAATATGTGTGTGAGAAGTTGCATTGCTCTATTAGAATTAATAATGATTAATATTTAGCTAATATAAAAATAAATACTAAAGGGTATTTCAGCTAATGGTATCAGGTTGTTAGATTAAAGGGTTTTACATCCAAGTTATGAGGGTTTAACTCACGTTTCAAGCAAAAGTTGCAAATTTAGGATGAAATTAAAGCAACGTATAATGATATTAACAATAAATTTTAAAAATTAAATAGAGCTAAAATTTATTAGATGCACAATTAAGGGGCTAAAATATCAAACAATGGCGAAGCTTTGACTAAGACACCGGGGGGCGGACTCAAAATGTATACAAAATTTCACAAACAAAGGAGGGCGGACTTAAATTTTTGGCCGAAAACGGCTAAATTTACACTACACATAGAAAACTTTGGGCAAAAACGGCTAAAATTTATACTACGTATAAGAAATTCCGGGCGAAAACGGCTAAATTTTACACTACGTATATGAAATTTTGATGGAAAACGGCTAAATTACACTACGTATAAAAAATTTCGGGCGAAACGGCTAAATTTTACACTACGTATAAAAAATTTCAGTAGAAAACGGCTAAATTTACACCACGTATAAAAATTTCGGGCGAAAATGGCTAAATTTTACACTACGTATAGAAAGTTTCAGCCGAAAACGGCTAAATTTTACACTACGCATACAAAATTTCGAACGAAACTAATAAATTTACACTACGTATAAAAAATTTAGAACGAAACTAGTAAATTTACATTACCGCGTAAAAAAACAGGGAGGGCCGGAACCACCGGCCCCAGGAGTTCTTCGTCATTGACATCAAAAAAGATGTCCTAGATTAAAATTTAGATAAATACATCAAAGTTGAAATAAACTACTTATATTTTGGTAATGTGACGAAAAATAAACATGGAAGACATGGCCGTACGGTCCTAATGGAGATACAATCACGTGAGCAGCAGCTGCCGTGTGGCAAGGTTTACAAGTGGAGAGTTATTGGTGGCATTGGTCCCACCAACTAAAAAGATCATGATGACTTTGACCCTTGGAATTTAAGTTCACGTCTTTACCATTAAAATTTCCACGTCACCGTCTCTATCCACATTTGGATAACGTTTGGCGACACTTATATTATCCCTTCACTTTCATACAACTTATAACATGTATAAAATTTGGTTTAAGAGCATTTATAATCCGTCCATCAATATTAGTGAGGGATTTGTAATATGAAGAGTGGTTTGAGTGAAAAGAGAGAAAATTGAATGATTTTTTATATATTTGAAAATTTAATATAGCACCTTATAAATATTTTAATATATTTTGAAAGTGTTTGTGAGTGAATAAAATAAAATGTAATGATAAAAATATAAAAAATATTATTTAGTAAAAGATGAGAGAGAAAATGTAGTGTGTTTTCTTGTAATTTTGAATTTAAAGATAGAAAAATGATAAAAATGCTATAACTTTAAGGGATTGTTTGGTAGTCTCTTAATGACTGTTAAGATGCTACTAAACAACCCCTAAGTAATTTATAAGCTTAAAGGATACATGAAACAGTCCAGCTTCACTATTATGTAAAATAGAATTCAAACATAATCACAAAATTTAATTGAAATTCAACCAAAATCAAAAAATTTAACTGAAATTCAACCATAATCGACAAAATCAAATGGTTATGGTTATGGTTATGGTAATGGTAATGGTTATGGTTAAGGTTAAGGTGTCATTGTTAACCAACTTTAACCGAAAGCGAACCTGAAAATTGTGTGATTTTGATTTTTCAATTTTACAACTCTATTTCCAACTTTTGTACCTCCATTTCTATATTCGAACATTTAAATTCATGTTGTAACTATATATAACCGAGCTTGGAATACCATAACCAAGCTTAGAGTTAGAATTGACATATTTCAACTTCAAAACTTTATAATTGAGCTTGGAGCACCATAACAAAACATTTTCAACTTGAATCAAGAAAAAAAATATATGTATTTGACAATTAACTAAAAATAAATAAAACCAATGGTTAACAGACCATTAGGTTATAGTTAAGAAACTTTTTTTAGTGAGAGTCGAAAGTTTTGGGGAGTTGATTATCTATTGTTATATATTATGTTTTTTCGGTCGGTTTAGTTCAAGTCACATAATAAAAAGAATCTTTTAAGGGGAGGGTTAGTATTCAACGGATCTTTCAATATATGATTTTTATTTTTATATTCGCAAACCAGAAACTTTTATTGATTACTCATTTTTTCTTAATAATCAACACACTATAAACATGATAACGTACGCCTTTTAGGATTTGCACGTAAAGAATTTGATAAGTAATATTTTTGTATACTCAACAATATCCTTAGAAAAGGTCATCTCTATGTTATATAGAATGCTATTCAAACATTAGGAAAAAAAACCTTATTAATAATCTTATAACTAAACAAAAGGATAAACAAATAAGTTATAAAAAAAATAAACCGTAACAGAATATTAGATGAGAGGGAGGGAGAGATATTGACCGGTCATCTCTCACCAAGACATCTGTTTGATTTCAAGAAGGTAATATCTAAACTCTTCAGTCTTATAAACGTCAATAATCGATTGTTGCCGCTTGATTTGGATGTGTTTATAAGTTTCGGCAACTGAGTGTTAGATTTGGTAAAAAAACATTATAAGTAAAGAAAAAAAAATACATGCTATATACTGTCAAAACAGATTAATCTTATAGATTAATTATAACATTTTCTAATAAGTGGCTATATTAATTTCGTTTAGGTTATATAAGTTGAACAAAATAGCGTTCAAGTGAATCGCATAAAATCATTTCAAAAGTAACTGATGATGAAATATGAATAATTTGAGCGTGTTACTGTTGGGCTGGACCACCTAATGGGCCGGGGTTCAGTAGACATTTGTCGGTAGTTAAAAATCCAAAACACGAACCGTTACCGGACCTAATTTCATATTTTTGTCACCAAATAGATTGCCTGTTATTTTCACAAATTACAATTTTATAAATATTTATATTGTAAAAGAATTTCTTCTATTATTTTTTTTCATTTGAAAAATTAAAAATGATAAAAAAATATGACATTTAAACTAAAAGCATGCGTTAAGTAACTCGATTACATTTATATAAGTGTGCTAAAACTTGTAATAAGTATTTATTTGTCTTAATTAGTAAAATGCTTTAAAACCTTCTATAAAAGTTGTAACAAGTATTTGTTGCTTGGGACATGTAGGACATGGATATCACAAATGGAAACGGTCTCATTTTAGCAATGTGAGATGAGTAAATCACAAATGGAACAAAGGGAGAGGATAAATAAGCAAATAAGAAGAGCATAATTATCAAGTCTCGAACCCGTCACCCTACATATGACATGTAAGAGTCTAACCAGCGCTTGCCTTACTACTTTTCTTTTAAAATTTTAAATATAAAAAATAATAATTATATTCTTTTATATATGTTAAACGAGGAATAAAAATTTGGTCTCCCAAAATTTGGATCATGTATGGTTGCCCACCAGGCACATGCTTAGGGCCGGCCTAGGGTAAATGGTTATATACCTACCATCTCTCATGTATACAGGTTTAAAATGAATAATTATGTTCCGGTGTTACAAGGATAAATACAAAATATGTTACATGAGGAACATGCTTATGTTTAAGATAGAGGGATATGCTTGCTTTGAAAGGAAGACTCTACTTGACTTCTTGCACCGATAATAATCAAGTACAAGAGAAATATAAGTGTAAAATGTTATATGAATATTGACCGTTTAAGTATATACATAGCGAATAATAGAAGGGATACAAGAGTATTAAACATATTTATGCATCACATCTTATAGATTCAACTGTATATAGTAAATGATTAGTTGCAAATTGAGTACACGAGGCACATGGAAAACTTGTCATTGAAATACATGTAATGAGAATTTCAACCTTCATCTCAATTCTCACCTACTATGGTTTTGTACTTTTGCAATCAAGTTTGTATCGGGCACAAGCCACTTTTAATTAAGAACTAGGATTTTGGCCCTCCCACGTTGTGGTGCAGGCGGTTGATTTCAATATCATCATCATCATCATCGTACTCAGTAAATCTCACCAATAGCAAAGCTACGGACCTACGATAGGGTCTGCAGAGGGTAAGATGTAGACAACTTTACCTCTACCTCGTAGGTATAGAGATGTTGTTTCCAGTAAGACCCCGACTCGATAGTAGTTTTGAATAAAAAATAAAAAAACTTATGACTAACTGAAGTTAATCGAAACCGAAAAATAAATGCAACGAAACACATTGTACTAGCAACTCATTTTCTAAAGGGGTTGTGTTCGGTTGAACCTAACGTGTTCACACAATAAGTAAACAGTGACACTCGTCAATTTCAGGTTAACTCCGTTAATCTGAACTCCGTTAATTCAAACGCAAGATCACACGAACTATGTCATTCCAGTTAACGCATATCTCATTACATTTAATTAGGGTTTAAATGACGCATGACAATCATTACACAAGTAGTTTTTCGGAGTTTCACCAAAACACACACGAGTCGACTCAAACTGTTGGTGAACAAACAATAAATATTATATACAAGTACTTGATATAATTAAGTGTTACGTTTATATGTGTAAATGTGTGCTTGTATGCATGTCATCATATTATGGAGGTGATTGATGTTTTATGCTAGAATTATACAAAATAGAAGTTGAGGGTCACTATGTGAATATCGACCTTCGGCCACACATGTGGTCTGGGCGATTTGCCACACTTTGGCTTAAATGTGTGGCTAAAAGGTCTTTGACCATGTTGAAAAACCTTCCAGAATGTTTTGGCCACACATATTATTCTTCAAGTGACCATTGTATACCTAGTCAGGTACTTTTCGCCACACTTTGAAAATAACTATGACAAAAACTAGCCACATTATAAAAACGTGTGGCGAAATGTAACCTACGGTCATAGTTTGTTTGATCGTTGATACATGTGACCAAAAACACATGCATTAGCTACAAACTGTGACATTTAACTAGCCACATGTTTTAAAAGTGTGGCCAAATTTGACAAACGGCTACTGTATTGATAAGAGATGTGTCTAAAAGGTAAAAGATATAGCCACTTATATTACGTTGTGTGACCTAATGTCACATTTTCTAGCCACATTTTTAATAAAGTGGCGAAATATGACGAACAACCATTGTATTTATTAGTTATGTGGCTAAAACGCTTAAAATATATGGCCATTTACACGACGTTGTGTGACCAAAGAGTAGTTTACTTTTATTTTTCATAAGTTTTTTATTGTCACGGAAACACATATTATGTGTAGCTATAAGTAATAAATGGTCACATTAAAATACTTTTAAGTGTGTCCAAATGTAATAATGGCCACTTATACTAGGTTGTGTGACCAAAGAGTATCTTAGTTTTGCTTTTTATAAGTTTTTTATTGTCACGGATACACTTATTATGTGTGGCTATAAGTTATAAATTGTCACACTTAAAGGATGTTTTTGTGTGTCCAAATGTAATTAATGGCCACTTATACAAGGTTGTGTGACCAAAGAGTATCTTAGTTTTGCTTTTTATAAGTTTTTTATTGTCACGGATACACTTATTATGTGTGGCTATAAGTTATAAATTGTCACACTTAAAGGATGTTTTAGTGTGTCCAAATGTAATTAATGGCCACGTATTCGAGGTTGTGTGACTAAAGAGTATCTTAGTTTTGTTTTTATAAGTTTTTTATTGTCATGGATACAGTTATTATGTGTTGCTATAAGTTATAAATTGTCACACTTAAAGGATGTTTTAGTGTGTCCAAATGTAATTAATGGCCACTTCCCGGCAGCACTAACTGTCACAGCAGCAGTATCAGCAACAGCAGCATCAGCAGTCTCATCAAGTCCCTTCCCGGCAGCACTAACAGTCACAGCAACAGGAGCAGCAGCAGCCGCATCAATCCCTTTCCCGTTAACACTACACGTCACAACAGCAGCAACAGCATATTCTTCTAAGGGGGGACCATTATTCTCCAAGTATTTTTCCATCTTATTAAGAGTAGTTGTTGTTATGTAGTTAACTGCAGGCGTTGTGACGGGAGTCCCAAATGGACCATATTTTTCCTGGTATTCATGCGTGTAAATCATCACAAGGAAGGTGATCGGACCGTTGTATTGAACGTTGATACCTTTCCATTCTTCCTTTGTCATTTCAAGTTTTCAATAACATAGCTCACCAGTCCATATTTGGAATATCGGAGGTTTTATCAATTGCGGCGATGAATCGTTGATTGACTGTTGTTGATTTTGTCACAAATCCTATACAGGTGTTGACCAACACAAGGAAATTAATCTTAAACAGTTCACCAACTCCTTGATCCGCGACCAGTTTGTCTTTCACATTCTTTATACTTATTCTTGTACTTGTCGGGAATTGAGATTTGAACAAATCTGTAGTAACATCTTCCCCCAATCTTGGTCTATTCTTGCCTAAAACAGGAATCTTACCCATTGGTATCCCCAACACTTCATGTACTTTTTGTGGTGTTATCTTAATAACACCGCTCCCAATGTTCAATTCATTTAAACGGTTATTATAGTTCATGAGCAACCAATATCCCAAAGTTGTTGGAGTTTGGGTTACTTGAAGTCTTAACATTGACCCGAACCCCATTTCTTCTACACAAGTTCATTGCCTTCACTGCATCAACAATATTAATAGGTGCGCACTTATTCATCAACATTTTGTCTACAAATTCAACAAAAGGTTGTCCCCTCTCGGCTGACTTCTTTTCTTTAACGGCTCTCTTTTTCGGACGCTGAAAGTCCGGGCCGGAGGTGCTGGGTTCCACCTGTTTCCGCTTTGACAACAACCTGTCGATTTTTGTGTCAAGGTCTGAATCAGAATCTGCTTCCACAACATGTTTTGTTTTCCCCACCGGGGCAACTTTTTTAGTCTTCCTTTTATCAGTCTTGTTTTTTTCTTTAACGGCTCTCTTTTTCGGACGCTGAAAGTCCGTGCCAGAGGTGTTGGGTTCCACCTTTTTCCGCTTTGACAACAACCTGTCGATTTTTGTGTCAAGGTCTGAATCAGAGTCTGCTTCCACATCATGTTTTTTTCCCCACCGGAGCAACTTTTTTAGTCTTCCTTTTATCAGTCTTGGTTTTTTCAACAACTGAATCACATACATACAATAAAACATACGGGGTAGGGGATAACAACACGAATCACAAGGAAACAAAAAAACTCTTATAAAAAATCACAGTGATAAATTCTCATACCAAAGCCATAACACGCTAATCATACGCATATAACATGCTTTAATATTATACATAGATTTAAAAAACAATGATATGTATTACAACAACAACAACACGCTTATCAAACGTATTATTACATAAGAAGATTCAAACAAATGCTTACATTTTAAAATTAAGTAAACCTAAAACGCTAAAAAAAATCATAAAGTAACACCTGTTCTATCTTCATTCTGAGACCTATCGTGATTTTGCTTCGTCCTTGGTTCCGTTCCAGAAGTAGATGAGTTTGGGTTCTTCATTTTGGTTCTGTTCCAGAAGTAGATGGGTTAGGGTTTTGAGACCTATCGTGCTTGTACTTGTGCTTCACTGTAGAAATGAATCGTCGACGGTTCCAGAAGTAGATGAGTTACGTGGGTAGTTATTTGACCCTTTTAAAAGAAGGCGCGTGCTTTTAAATTTTAATCGTACGGTAGTTATTTGACCCTTTTAAAAGAAGGCGCGTGCAAAATATATATATAATATTAGTGGGTGGTGGTGGGTTCAAGTGGTCATGATGGTGGTGGACGGTAGCGGAGGTGCGGTGGTTCGTGGTGGCGGATGTGTGGTGGTGGTGGGCAGTGGTGGTGGTGGCGGAGGTCGGTGGTGGTGGTGGCGGGTGGTGGTGGTGGTGGGTAGTGGGTGGTGGTGGTGGACGGGTATAAATAAATGTATATATATTTATATATAATATTAGTGGTGGTGGTGGTGTGGTGGGTGGTGGTGGAGTGTGGTTAGTGGTTGGTGCTGGGGGTCGTTGTGGCGAATGTGGGCGGTGGTGTGTAGTATGATTGCGGATATGTAATACATGAGACAATGACGGTGCTATCCCGTATGATGACCATGATGATTGGCCTAATTATGACGAGACGATGCTAATATAACTACCTGGGTTGGTGGTGGTTATCATATTGATGCTGCTAACCTATATATACAGTTTGCTTACGCCAACCCATACGATGGCGACTATACCTCGTACGACGAGCATGACGTCTATGATGATGATCACACATATATATGATGAGGACCAATTATATGTACCTATATGACAATACGCCACACAGGCGCACACACACACATATATGTTGATGATAATAGTGACACCAATGTTTAATGACATGTAACCCGTATGATCGACGACAACCATGATAACGTATACGATGGTCATACTGATGGTAGCATGTACGAATGATGATGTCGTTTGATGACGACAACAATTCATAAGATGGTGCCGACAGTGATCGCTAATATTGGGCGTTTTGTTTATGATAACCCATACGATGCTGACTACATCCCGTACATGGCAATCGGATGATGATGATGATGATGATGATGGAGATGTGTAACGATGATGGCGACACTGATAGCGAGATATATGTTTGAGCTCGTATGATCAACGCCGACTACGATAGCCTATACAATGACCACGTTGATTACCCGCACGTCTGATGATGATGCCGTTTCATGGTGATGGTGATCGATGATTATGATGATGATAACCACTATAATACATGATAACGATGATAACTTTATGATGTTGATCATCATCATAACACGTATGGTGATGATGATAACCTAGAAGATGATAATGATACAAAGTTGTAAATCTTATCCATAAAATCTTACTAACGGTTAAGATAATACTTAAATAATGGATAAAATTTTAAATTTATTTAAAAAATACGATTTAATAAACGAACTCCTCTTTTAACGAAATTTAATACCGGGGTGTTAGTAAAAAAAAACTAAAAGTAAATGTTTTTATACTATTTTTAAAAAGTTATAAAACAAAAAACTAAAATATATAATTAATTAAATGTGTAGAAATAAATAAAACCAAAATTCAAAACCCTTTTAACTTCAGAACCCTTTTAACTTCAAAACCCTAAATCGACTTCTACTTTGCTCTACTATAATTCGTAGACATTGCTTTACTGTAAGAACATAAAAATGTCACGCCTTAATAATGGAGTTAAGTTCCTGGTAGATATCGACAGCGATTCCATGAGTAGGATGGTATGTTAATATTGTTATCTAGTTAATTTTTTTTATGAAACATTTTAAAGTTTTGCAACAAATACATTCTAAAAGCATTTTTTGTGTTACTTATAGCTCATTCCTAAAGTTGTTCAACCAATGTTTGCTGACATGAAATCGAATACCGGCTGTTGTTTGATTTACGATCAAAGTGGTAGAACGTTTTCTGTTGTTATAATCAAAGTACTTGATGACTTTTATTTTGGAACCGGTTTGACTGAATTAATCAGAGAATGTTGTATAGAAGCTGGAACATATGTTGTTTTTGAGATTAAACCAAGATCTATGTTGAATACGTTTACTTTCAAAAGAAACGTAAATGATCAATCCGGTACTATGATATGTATTACAGTCAGAAACCGACACGTCCATTACTTGGTAAGTTTTAATTTCTGTTTTTAATGGTTGTTTCCAAATACAAATGTCCTTTAATTAATATTTATAATAGGATTTCCCTGAGTGGTACGTGATTCAAGAATTTGGTGACAATTACATGAATTCGCTTTTCGAGCTTATTGCTCCAGATAGATATATGTTTAAAGTTTCATGTCTTAGGGATGGAATGGGTTGTAGGCTAGAGGATGGATGGAATGAGATTTTTAAACAAAGCAACTTGAAAGGTGGCTCGTTTGTTGTGTTTGAAATCATATCAGATAAGACATTTCATATTAATGTCTTTCATGAAGATGGCATAGAATTTATCCTTCCTGGTCCAAATCAGCTGTTTCTCAACTATCAATCAAGCAATCAAGGTAGTTCCTCCTAAAACCCAATTCATCTTGATGACTCTAAAATCGTCTTCCACATGAACGTACCCAAGAAATTGGTAAATTGAATTTTTAAATTTCTTTTTTATTTACAAGTATATTTGAAATTTGTTTTTCACAGCGTCTTCCGCGTCACATTGCCACCAAGATTGATGCCTATGTTGGAATGCCAATCACTTTGGTCAATCTCGAAGGTCGTAAAAAGAAAATGAGACTTCATGGTGAACTGTTGTTGGTGCATTTTGTGACCGTCGCTATGCAATTCTGATAAGCGGAAACGAAGTACGAAGTTAGAACAACTTCACCATAGGCGAAGTTATAACAACTTCGCCATAGGCGAAGTTATAACAACTTCTGCCATAGGCGAAGTTGTAACAACTTCTGCCATAGGCGAAGTTAGAACAACTTCGCCATAGGCGAAGTTATAATAACTTCGCCTACTGGCCCAAGCCCAAGCCTGAGAAGTTGTTTTGTCTATATATATATGTGTCTTGTTTAGGTTTGAGAATCCAGAAAGTTAGAGTTGTGTGTTATCAGTTTAATTGTCTAGAGAGAAACCGAGAGGGAGAGTCGTGTGGGACGGCCCGAGGTAGAGCTCACCTCGGGTCGGCCGTGTCTTTGTTTTCGTGTTTGGTATGTAACGAGTTATGATTATTATATGAAAGGATCTGCAGATGTGTTTATCCCATTCGTGTGTTTGTTCGTGTATGTGTTTGTGTGTAATTGTGTTCTTCGTCTTCTACACCATTAAACGAGTCTAGGAGGATTCCGCACTCCTAGACCTCGTGCGGATCTCGTATCGATCGGCGACGCCCCAGGGGGACTTACAAGTGGTATCAGAGCCTTAGGCTCTTATGCTATGGTTCGAGATCTGCGTTTTGGTGTTTCTGGCACGTTTCTGATGCGTTTTTGGCCGAACAGCCGCCGCAGGCGAAGTTATGGGGTTCAGGCGAAGTTGTCGCTTAAATTTTAGGGTTTAGGCGAAGTTATCAGTCAGGCGAAGTTATGGACAGGCGAAGTTATGGAGGGGCGAAGTTGACTTTTAGGCGAAGTTGACTTTTAGGCGAAGTTAAAAAAAAAAAAAAAAAAATTGTTTGGAGTTTTCGTCTGTATGGCAAGGTGTACACGATTATTGTAAGACCGAAGACGTTGTTCCGTCAACGAGTGAAACTTGTTATCTCTTGGTCTTACGTGTGAACAAATACGTGTCAACTATGGATATGGAGTTGAGGTTGTGAATGGGATATTGATTGAAACTGGATATTGACACATATTTGGGTGTTTGTGGGCAATGAAATAGTTGTTGTTCGAGGTTGACCAACTGAAGAAAGTCAAATTGAACTGAAGGTTTTTGTCATTTCTGGATTGCGGTCAGAGCATATTATTTATGTTATTTTCAAGGCGTTCGAGAATTGGATCCTGAAACGTGATGCTTATTTATTAAAGTGAAAATTCTGGAACAAGTTGGATTTAATCGGGAATTAAAGTGTTTATGTTCTTGATCGTTATCCCTGGTGATTGAAGATGCTTCGGATTAATTAATGGTCATGTGTGTTAGATTCTGTCAAGGTGGTTTTGTGATGAAATTGATCACTTGATGTTGAGTAGTTGAAGGTTAAACCTTATCGTATGCCGACGTGTTGGTGAAGTTGTGGAGGGAGCCCAACTTCACGTGTTGTGAAGTCAGAAGGACTCACGTGATTGGTTGAGATGATCAATTAGGCACGGGGATGCATGCATTTCAAAGACCTCAATCTATATAGTCGGAGAAGCTTACACTGAAGGGGAGATCTGATATGGAGAGCAACGGTCAAAGGGGAGTCTGTTGGTGCATTTTGTGACCGTCGCTATGCAATTCTGATCAGCGGAAACGAAGTACGAAGTTAGAACAACTTCACCATAGGCGAAGTTATAACAACATCGCCATAGGCGAAGTTGTAACAACTTCTGCCATAGGCGAAGTTAGAACAACTTCGCCATAGGCGAAGTTATAACAACTTCGCCTACTGGCCCAAGCCCAAACCTGCGAAGTTGTTTTGTCTATATATATATGTGTCTTGTTTAGGTTTGAGAATCCAGAAAGTTAGAGTTGTGTGTTATCAGTTTAATTGTCTAGAGAGAAACCGAGAGGGAGAGTCGTGTGGGACGGCCCGAGGTAGAGCTCACCTCGGGTCGGCCGTGTCTTTGTTTTCGTGTTTGGTATGTAACGAGTTATGATTATTATATGAAAGGATCTGCAGATGTGTTTATCCCATTCGTGTGTTTGTTCGTGTATGTGTTTGTGTGTAATTGTGTTCTTCGTCTTCTACACCATTAAACGAGTCTAGGAGGATTCCGCACTCCTAGACCTCGTGCGGATCTCGTATCGATCGGCGACGCCCCGGGGAGACTTACAACTGTCGGACCTGAACTTCAGATATCGGTTACCAAAATGGAAAAATTTCAAGGTGGAAAATGAAATACAGATTGGTGATAAGTGCAGATTTGAATATGACTTCAATGAATCTACTTTGTTAGTTTCAAAAGTTGATTAGTGATTTGGTGATGTTTGGAACATTTTGGAAATATTTGGTGATGTGTTTGGTGATTTTTGGAACATTTGTGATTGGGTCACTTTGGGTAATATTTGTATGGTTGTATTGTTACACTTTTTAGTTTATTGCGTTGAATGTTGGTTGGTTAATTAGCTTTTAAATGCTTTAATTTTATAGTTTCCTGTATCATGTATTTTGTTATTCACTCTTATTTTTGTTTCATGGAATGTATTGTAATGGTGCCTTTTGTATGAAAACTTTTAATGAATGGTAATTATGGTTAAATATAAAAATAAAACAAAAAACACTTTGTTAAAAAACACTATTACGCTTGTCACGCGCTAATTTACATAGACATATATAAATATCCTAATACGCAATACACGCTTATTCAACCATCTTCTGGCAAAGTGCCTATTTTCAGCCACAGGTTCTCTACCGTAAAAACTATGCCAATAATTAATTAAAAGGGAGGCAAAACTCAAAAAGCTTCAAAATATTGGCTCCAAATATTCAAAAACTCCAAATTACATTTAACACTCCAAAAATCAGCCAAATTATTAAAAATTTTCCACTACACAAATCAGCCAAATTATTAAAAAAAACAATCGAAGATGAAGCTTATAGATGAAAGAATCGAAGAAGAACGCTACTCCGATGAGGAAGCCAACTACGACGACGACGCTCAATCAGACGACACTGAAGGCTACTCCAGCGAGGAAGCCAACGACGACGGCGGTCAACCAAATGATGTTATAGGGACGATGGTTATCAAACCCCTCAACAGTTTGGAGGCTATCGAACCCCTCAACAATTTTGCTTCTACGAAAAAACCTACAAGGGGGTTGACGAGGTTACCTAAGCTGCGTACTCAATATGCAAACTTTGGTGGTGTCAAACTGGCAGTGGAGTTTGATAATCTGGGTAGGTTCACTGGCCAAAACAGATCAAAGTTTGCAAGTTTTTTAGGGGATGTTGTAAGGGAAATAGTTGGCTTGAGACATTTAAGTTGGAGGGAGGTCACAAACGAGCTTAGAGATAAACTGTGGGAACAAATAACGGTTATTCTTTATTTATATTTGTGCATTTTATATTTTGAGATATAATTTACCTTTACTGTGTTATATTATGCATAAATATTTTGAGATTGAGGCTTGTCACAGGCCTTCTGTGATGAATCGGCTCGGACACCTTCTTCGGGATTTCAGAAGAAAAATGTATGCCAAATACATTATGCCGAACATCGGTAAACCTTTGAAGCTGAAGGCGATACCCAAGGGACACTGGACGATGATCAGGCAAGAAGACTGGGATCGCTTCGTTGAGTACACACAATCAGAGAAGTTTCAGGTATAAATCCTCTACTCTGCAAACGTAGATTGATCGACTATATATGGTTTTTGTTTTTTGTTTAAATATAATGAAATGATTATAATGTGTGGTTGAAGAAAAAATCGGCTTCATCAAAGGGAGCTCGAGCAAAGAATGTTTTTGATCATCACATGGGACGAGGGGGTTATACCTACCTTCGAGAGAAACTGGTAATCACCGTCAGCTGTTTTCTCTCTAGTTCAATGATTTGTTGGTTATGTGTCTAACGCATGACCGTCAGTTGCTTTCTCTTGAATATTTTACAAGGTTAAAAAGAAGGAAATTGGACCGGATGAGATCCCCGGCCGTGCATTAATGTGGATGAAAGTAAGGGAGGACAAAGATGGTGCATACAAGAATGCTGTTGTCGAAGGCGTGACAACCAAATTAGTATGTTTTAGTATTAAACTTTTTAAATCATGTTAAAATCAATTCATTGCCTTATATTGGTGTCAAAAAACTTGAGTCTGTATAACTTGTCTCAACACTTTATGTGGATGCATAAGCGTGTTACAAGTGTATTAGAATATTTGTTTTCTTGCAGGTTGAGCATGAGGAGCAGATCGCCTCTGGAGCCCTGGCACTTTAACCGTGCACAGATGCCGTCACCTTAGTGCTTGGCAAAGAGAAAGGTGGGTTTTTAAAAGGGATTAGGTACGGATTGACAACAGGTAAATATTGGGGTGTGAGTCGGGTAAAAGGCTTGTTTAAGCAACGGATTGCCCAACTTAAGCATGAGGCGGTGCAGAGAGATGTAGTGGTGAACAGGTTGACGTCTCTACTTGAATCCACGAATGCTATGCTAGCAAGCCGTGAGAAGGAACGGTTAGCATTTGAGGCCAGGTTCAGACATCTCGAAGGATTGTTGCCGAAAATGTCGGCAAGTCAAGTAAGTGACGTATGCTACATATTAATTAATGCATTCGACATACATAATTGGCACTGTTTTTGTCACAATGTGTAGGTAAATCCTGTTCCCAACCAGGTTGGTTCTAGCCAAAGTACTAGTGCTGTGGCGCAAAATAAAATGCCAGGACCAGTAAGTATCTGACAGTTTCTTTGTTTTTTTTTTTTTTCATTTTCCATGTGATTTTTCATTTTCCATAACCTAATAAATTGCTTTGTAGGCCAGTTCTGTGGGAAACATCTTAACCTCAGGGGAGGCTGTGCAAAAAGAATCCGCTTCTCAGATAACCATTTGACAGTTTGATTGATTTGTTTTAATAATTAACTTTCCATGTGAGTGTGCTGATTTTGCATAAGTTAATTGTAGCCCAAGTATGCGGATAAAATAGTTGTCGAAACGTTACCCGCTCCCCATATCGCGACAATAGTTAGTATTTGACAATTTCAGTACTTTTTATAATTCATTTCCAATGTGAGTGTGCTCATTTTCTATTACCGAATTGCAGGCCAAGTCTGTGGAAAAAAGTGTTGACCAAACGGTACCCGCTACCCATATCGCGACATCAGTAAGTATTTGACAATTTCAGTACTTTTTATAATTCATTTCCAATGTGAGTGCTCGTTTTCTATTTACCGAATTGCAGCCCAAGTCTGTGGAAAAAAGTGTTGACCAAACGGTAGTCGATCCCCATAGCGTGACATCAGTAAGTATTTGGCAGTTTCAGTTTTTATATTTTATAACCTAATAAGTCCAAACAATTCCAATTTCTGTTATATTACCAATGAAGCCTGTAGAGAACAATGTTGACCAAGCATCAACACAACTACACCACACTCCGGATAGTAACGGCTCGAAAAACCATCAGTAAGTATTTGGCAATTTCAGTTTTTCCTTTAATTGTTGATTGATTCACTGAATGGTTTTTAGGTAAAACGGAGAAGCCGTAAAAGAAAAGTTGATGTATCTATGGATGAAGCTTCCCAACCTGCTGAAATAACAGTATGTGTTGCGCGAAACATTGTTAATTTCCCACCAACATGGGTATATACTTATATATTGACTTCAACTAAGCCATCTTAATTTCACATGCTGGTTTATAGGTGTATGAGTGTCGTTTGTGTGTGCATGACAAGCGTAACAAGGTGGTAAATGGTAAAGTTTATTGGTCACCGGTTCCACAACAGTTGCATGGAAAAGCAATCCCGGAGGGTTGCTATAAAGTTAGTATTGATGGAGCCATAAAGGAACAAGCAATTATTCCATGTGAGGCAGGTGAAATTACGACTGTTGGCAACACAATTGGTACTTGTTGCTTGGCCGGAACACCTAATCGTATGTGACGAGGAAGTTTATTCCCTTTTAACTTAACCGAACAAATATCTATGTTCTTTTTGATTTAGTTTAAAAAATGAACACTTGTGTTCGTTTATGTTCGTTTGTTTATAATCTAAACTAACGTAATTGAACAAAGATAAACGAACATAAACGAACTTCCCGCCGAAAGGTTCACGAACAGTTAAACGAACGTTCGCTATGTATGTATGCATACTATTTTGTTCTATTTGATTACAAAATACGACATTAATTATACATATTTGTTTTTCATATTCTGTTGTTCCGGCTACCACCACTCCCGTCCTCAAAAGATCCAAGCAGAGCTGGCAAGAAGACAAAGGTAAAGTACACAACGATAGACCGGGTGACCAAACAGAAGACAAGGAGCAGCGCCAAGAAAACCGACGCCTTAGCTAGTATATAGGTAGTCGCTATTTCTGTATTTTGTAAGATATTTTGCATATACATTTGCTTAAGTGAATATTATTGTTAATATAATAATTTTGTTTTGTTGCTTATAGCTGTTTTATATTACTGCACAAAAAATAAAAATAATTATATATTGCCTAATTACACACAATTTGGCCACATAGAACACATTAAATAGGTGTGGCCAAAAGTAAGACAATAGCTACACCTGAAATTACAAAAATTAGAGTCTATAAATGACCATTAGCCACAACATAAACATTTTTGTGTGACGAAAAGTTTGACAATAGCCACACTTTATATTACAAAAGCATTATGTGTGACAAACGGTAAAGACAATGGCCACACCACAAACTACAAAAGAGTGTTTGAGTGGCAACTTCACAGTTTTAGCCACATTGACAACAACCTCCAGTGTCTATATGATATTATTAGCCACACAGTACCTAACTATGTGTGACGAAAAGTTTGACAATAGCCACACTTTAAATTACGAAAAGCATTATGTGTGACAAACGGTATGACAATGGCCACAACACAAACTACAAAAGAGTGTTTGAGTGGCAACTTCACATTTTTAGCCACATTGACAACAACCTCCAGTGGCTAAAAAATGATATTATTAGCCACACAGTACCTCACTATGTGTGACGAAAGGTTTGACAATAGCCACACTTTAAATTATTAAAAGCATTATGTGTGACAAACGGTAAGACAATGGCCACACCACAAACTACAAAAGAGTTTTTGACTAGCAAGTTCACATTTTTAGCCACATTGAGAAAACCCTCCAGTGTCTATATGATATTTTTAGCCACACAGTAGCTCACTATGTGTGACGAATGGTTTGACAATAGCCACACTTTAAATTAGGAAAAGCATTATGTGTGACAAACGGTAAGAAAATGGCCACACCACAAACTACAAAAGAGTTTTTGACTAGCAAGTTCACATTTTTAGCCACATTTACAATAATCCCCAGTGTCTATAAGATATGATTAGCCACTCAGAATTTGAATACGTGTGACGAAAAGTTTTACAATAGCCACACTTTATATTAGGATAAACATTTTGTGTGACAAACGGTAAGACAATGGCCACACAATAATCTACAAAGGAGATTTTGAGTGGCAAGTAAACATATTTAGCCACTTTGAATGTAAGATCTAGTGTCTATATCATATAATTAGCCACCCTATTATTAAATTTAAGTGGTCATTTCTTTGCTATATTCACACGGTATAGATCACAATGTAAGCTTAACACAAACCTATTGGCCACATTAATATAAAATTCATGTGGCTTAAACATAAATTCATGTGTCTATATAGATGAAATGGTCACTCATAGTAAATTGACATGTGGCCATTTTCTACCATTTAGCCACACTTATTAGAGAGGCTTCTTGATGGCCAGCAATTAATGTATGTACCCTTTAGCCACACTTATTACCACATAAGGCCACTAAAAACTGTGTGTGGCCATATCATACCACGGTGTCGCGACCTTTGACCACATATGACCTGAACCAAATGTGTGTGGCTAAAGGCCTACGGCCACACTTTTTTCGTGTGGCCGAAGGTCAATTTTCACGTAGTGGGTGCTAGTTGTAACTTGTAATTTATTTAATTAATATATAAACAACCTTAACCATAAACCCTAACTCTCCCTCTACCTTGCAGAGGCAACCCTACCCCCTCCCCTCTCCCTTGATCAGCCAACAATACACACACACACACACGCATGCAATCATCTTTGCAAGCTTGTTGAAGGTTTAAGGTGCTAACTAGGTAATTAAACACTCCCTTAATCCATTCCATTGATTTTTTTGCATGATTAAACATGATGATCATAAACCCTAAGTGTTAAACATTATTGATGAGCTAGGGTTGTATGCTTGATTATTAGTTCATAGGTTAGTAGTTTGTTGAGTTTTTGATGAAAACTGATGCTGGACAGATTCATAATTGCATGTTAAAACGACTGTAACTTGATGTTAATGACGTGTTTTGAAGTGATTATTGATTCTATGATGTAGTAGGTCGAGTCTAGTTTCTAAAGAGTCTGAGTTTGTAATTTTCGGACGTGTGAAAGTTAGTTTGTCCGAGTCTGATTCGGGAAGCCTTCTTGTAGGCTGTTTTGTAAATAGTATATCTCACAAACGACAAGACCAATTGGGTTGATTCCACTTCTTAAAGTTAATAATTTGAGTAAGGAATCTTACCCAATAGGCCTTGCATTAATTGGATTAACCATGTAACGGTAACAGTAAATAACGTTTTGTTGCGCATGATAATGACTGATGTGTGCTTACTGTGTTGTTTTGATCATTATGAGAAAACCATATGTAGTAAAAATATAATAAAAATATTTTTAAAAACCTAATTCACGTGTGCTTCTGTGATGATTTTTGGTGATTTTATTTACATGTTATGATTTATGAAATAGAGAAATCTTGACATGTTAAAATCTGTCTCGGTAACTTAGTTGTTGTATTCCTTGAGTTAACATGAAAAGTGATTAATTGATCGATGTTTGCTATGTGTTTGACATATTTGCCCTTGTGGGAGATAATTTATTGGTAATGTACCATGGTAACACTTAATACTATACTTGTTCACACATGTAACTTATCACCAACGTGTTTGTCGAGTCGCACTTGTTTCACAAACGAACACATCTATTGCATAACCTTTATGTGTCGAGTCTAGAGACTCACTCGTAGTTCAAACACTTAGAAATCTCATTCTTGTTTTTTAGAGCACTAGTGAGGATTTATGTGACACACACTTTTCTCGGATCTTTTTGTTAACTTCGCGAACAGTGAGTTTCACGGCCCCTTTTACTCTTTAACGTTTTTATTAGGGGGAGATAACATAATCCAACGCTTTAGATTTTGTTTAAACTTTATATATCACTTGTAAGGCTTAGTGGCAACAAACCAACTAAGTCCTTCTGAACAATCAAACCGGTTAATATTGGATAATAGCGAATCACCTTTGAGTAGTACTACTGGGTTTGACAAACCCCGCCCAACTCTAAACTCGACTGTAGGTCGAGTGAGTGTAATTTTGGCTAACACATTACCAAGGTCGTGGTTGACATGGTGGCAAGGCAATCATATAAACAGTCAGCTTCGGTGTCGAACACTTAGTAATACATGCTTGATAGGTTAGCTACCTATTTATATATAATTGACATAACACTATCTGGTAACGCTAAAACGCAACGCTTAATTTATGTAAACCTGTGAACTCACCAACCCTGTGTTGACACTTTTAGTATGTTTATCTCAGGTAGCCGAGGCGGGCGGGCGAGCGGTATAGAACATGCATTCACTGAACTCTTATGCTTTAAACTTCTTTTAAATTTTATTATGATAACTGTGTTTTAAGTCGTCCTGTGTGGCGCAACTATTTGCTTTTCAATACGCTTCCGCATTTTTACTTAAGACTCGTATGTCTTGGTTGTTTTTGAAAACTTTAATTTTGGTGTTTGATATAACTAATGATTCCGATCTTGTTAGTTCACACCCTCTGACTGTAAAACTCCGTTAGTGAATTTTGAGGGTGTGACATGAATCAACATTACCATTGTTCAGAAACAATCATCTTATACTGCAAATTAGACCTAGGCTAGTAAGATGCTTAAGCCTGATACAAATCATGGTTGCTGGACTAACATTATCCTCATTTATTGGATCGCCTCTGGTTCCACCTCCATTATCCAAATCACTATCGTCTCATCCAACAATGTTGGAATCAACATCAACAACATGCTACAAAAGTATTTTGAAGCATAAATCATCTTTCCTTCAAAGATGTTAGACACTTGTATAACTTCTGAAAATGATGCTCCCTAGGAAAATAAATGAGAATCATCATTATTTATAGTTTATTATTAATATGATACAAAAGAAAAATGAAACTACTATACGAGGCTTGCTATTGACTAAAAACAATATATAACTAACATCCATCAAGAGTGGTCAATCTGCCTCCACATACTCTTCCACATTAAATCATTAACATTCAGTTTGCATTAATGTTGTATAATAATAATAATAATAATAATAATAATAATTATTATTATTATTATTATTATCTTCATTCAATGATTCACTCACCTCTACTATTAGGCGTGCACTATCTTGAACATGTTGTAACGGCTAAGCATGTTATGATTTTAACTATATGTGTTCACTTTATTTGTCTTCTGGAATAAAGCAACTTCAAGTGCTTCAAGTTGATAATGATCCAGAGTTTTGAAGGTATTCATTATAATACAATTATAAACTATAACATTAAACACCATATGTTATAACTAATTTGTTTTATTACCACTAAACATTAATTCAGTGACTCAGAGTTCATCTCTTGTGTTAATTAAGCATGTTGCACGACCCTTCACTTGTACTATTCCTTCACCATCAATGTCACGCAATCGGTTTTAGCTCGTCGTGAAGTTTTTGAAGATCTTACCTAAGCAATTAAACCAAGTATATTATTTAAGCAATGTAATATAAAGTTTAAAGTGTAAAGGAATAATACATACCTATGAGTTGCCTCTACTTTCCCCTTGAAACATTTGGTTTTGATCTTGAGAAAACACATAGTATAACAACAAAACTATTAATTATTAATTATTAATATAACACAATAAGGCTATGTGTAGTGGAGGAGCTACAAAATGAGAGGTTTTGTGCTATATAACGCTCAGTCAGCAAATGTGGGGCTTTTGTTTTAGGAGTGTAATGGTGTTGTAAACCCAATATATATATATATATATATGTATATATATCACACACATACTAATATATTAATATTAAAACCAAACCCACACCCGGCGACAACTTCTCGCCCCCCCGGCGCGGTGTTCTCACCCTCAAACCCAAATTGTCGCCCAATTTTGCCGCCCATTACACATACCATAATATAACTAAAAAAAACTAATTTATATAATAAAAAAACATTAAACATCCCAAAAACATAAAAAAACACAGATTAAAAATAAAGATTAACCATCTTAAAAACATAATAAAAAATATACAAATTTAATAAAAAAAAATGCAAATTCATTCCTTATCTTCGTCGCCTATTGCTCTTCGTCGTCGTTTTTTATCTGCTTTAACTTCATCTAGAACAAGCACTTATTGTTGTTCGAATACCTCTCGACACATGGGATCAAGGTTGCTAAAGTCCTTGGTAAGACAATATAACTTCTTAAACCTTTCCTTTGAAACTTTCATCCTGGTCGCCACTACTCGATATTTTATGCACGTCTTCAACAAAATTCGGATCGACCTCATTATTTGCGATTGATCTTTTTCCCTGGCCCCTTCCCATTCGACGACGTAGGACTTGTTGTTGATCTTCTTGAATATTGACCAACCACGTTTAGGTCGATTCCTACATGAGCATCGGAGCTACTAGATGAGACATATGCACCGGAGGAAGTAGTTTTCGTACACTTTGGCATTGTGCCACCATCATGGTCCGGTGAAACTAACTCGACCAATTTCAAGCACGACTTGAGTATTTGCTACAAGTAGTCATTATCCCTCGTTTTTAATGTTCTGTGCTTATTAGACACTTCGGCTTTCCATTAGTCGCATTTGAGTTTGTAGACTTCAGGATCATCACTCCTGCTCGCCCGCATTTGACGGCTGTTTCCGTTGTGTAAATTTGTAAAAAGTCAGACAAATTTGCGAGTTTCATACCATCTTCCCTATATCATATGTTCAGTACGTTTGATTATTGTCGTTTGATTTCGCAACACATAATACAAAGCAATCCTTTAGGGTTACAATCGATTGTGGAAACGCACAAACCTTCTTCATCAAAGGATCTTCGGGAAACCTGAACATAATGATTGAAGGGAGGATGTTAGTGATACCTAAACATAATGATTGAAGGGAGGCATCATATATAATGATGAATGATTCACATATTCAGATATTAGGATTTAGAATTGATTTTAACACATTTAATGAATGGGTTACTTAATTAAATGGATCACAATCGGGTTAAAAAAAGCGGGCACGTGTATTCATTTATAAGTTATGGATTTAGAATTGATTTTTTATTTAAATTAATTATTGATTGAAGTGACAATTATATATATAAATTGTATTATGTGGAAGCATATGTGGATACCCTAGGAAAGTGACATGTGAAATCATCATGCTGATTTAATAGATTAATAAGATACTAACATGATGTCGATAAAAATATCATAATGATTTTTCTAGTTTCGATTTTACTCATTACACTTTAAATAATATCTTAAATAATATGCCTTTAATCAATTTAATTGTCATTCTAATTGAACTTTTCTCAGATAAAGTTCGCTCTATAACTTATAAAAAATGCCGAATACTTGGAGTGTTTAATGTATTTTCACGACATTACGTTATAATTTTGTTGAAACCAGAGATGTATTCAAAACTGAGTATTTTTTTTGGTATCGTAAGCTATACATTACTGTATTGATACCATGACGAACCAAACCGATTCCAACCGAACAACATCAATTCCGATATCAATATTATCAACACCATATCGAAATTCGTTATAAATTGAGAATTGTGTTTAAATTTTATTCTCAGCATTTCGGCATAAAATCCATCGAATCCTGAATTGGTATTATCAAAACTGATACTCTTATGTGTCTTTATGATTTTCAATCGAATCGATACCGACCGAATACCCATGGTATTATAAATGATTTGTGTCATTAGAAACAATATAGGTATTTGTTTTTATGATGTAAAACAATTTTACATTTTATATTTTATATTTATCATAAATATAAATATAAAAATAAATTAAAAAAAAAAACAAAGAAGAAAAAGCCTCCCAAGTCCCAAATGCCATTAATGGCAGTTTCACACATCTAGATTTGCCTGTAATTCTTGGGGCTTTTGGGGAAATGAAATGATTTACGATTATTATTATTAACCCACTCAGTCACCGATCACAAGCTGACTTTTGCCATTAATTGAAGCTTCACTGGGCCACCGTTTCCATAATAGCATATTCTCTTCTTCTTCAGGTATCATCACAATTCCTGTTTACTTTCATTCATACGCCTTCTGATCTGCTTTATTTATTCCTTAATAATAATAATAATAATAATAATAATAATAATAATAATAATAATAATAATAATAATAATTTCATTCTCTGATCCGTATGCACACCAACTGTTCGACGTAATTCCCAGCCCACCTTACTTCTTATTATTCAATTCCATCTTCAGATCAAGTAATTTAAGTAAAGTTAATATTTGTTTTGTAGTTAAACATATTAGGAATAATACCCTTTATTCTAAATTATAGAATTTTTATGTTTGTGTGAACAAATTTATAAAAGTTTTGGTTTTTGTATGATGGGTTTGTCGGTTTTTTTTCGTTTGGGTGAATAGTTTTAGTGCATTTCAGATTTGCAGGATTAGGGTTTACGGTTAACTTGAACGTATTTGGAGTATGATCGTTACGATCGTATAAAGTTAAGGATGAAGCGGTTTGTGTACGTCAACGATGACGAGTCGTCGCACGAGCTTTATTGTGATAACCGTGTGTCGAATAGGAAGTATACGTTGTTAAATTTTATTCCGAAGAACTTATGGGAACAGTTCAGGTAATGATATTGTTTGAGGGATGTAATGGATTTGTGTATGTATAGTGACTTATTGTGTGAATTTTGGTTTTCAGCCGGTTTATGAATCAGTACTTTTTGTTGATTGCTTGCCTTCAACTGTGGCCGCTTATAACGCCTGTCAATCCTGCTAGTACGTGGGGTCCGCTTATATTTATATTTGCAGTGTCGGCAACGAAAGAAGGGTGGGATGACTACTGTAGATATCTGTCTGACAAGAAAGCGAATGAGAAAGAAGTATGGGTTGTAAGACAGGGTTCTAAGAAACTAGTAAGTCAATATATCACAATGTATATGTATTGTTATAAAAATTGGTCTCATGAACTCGCTAACCATCAGCATTTCACACTTACATAATTGAACTTAATTTGAAGATTCAAGCACAAGATATACATGTCGGTAATCTGGTGTGGCTGCGTGAAAATGATGAAGTTCCATGTGATCTCGTTTTACTCGGTACCTCTGAACCGCAAGGAGTCTGTTATGTAGAGGTATATTTCCTGATTTATTATTTGTTGTATATCTATTGAATTCTGATTAGCTTCGGTAAAATGAGTATTATTTTTAAGACATCTTAGTTGTGCGTTAAACTCTAAGTTGAAGGGTTACTATCTAAATAACAAGGTGCTGCTTTAATATCATTGTCTCCAAGTTTTGGGAGCATTTAAGATTTGCAATTTGGTACTAATGTACAAATAAATGTTTTTTTACTTAAATGAACCGAATGCTCAGTAAGCAGTTCAAGAACTGTTTGATGGAAACTTTGTCTATTTAATAGATGAAAGAACATGAACAAAAAGTTTTGTTCATTTAGTTAAATGAAGAAACATGAACACATGTCTCGATCGTTCATTTATGTTCGTTTGTTTCAGTATCTGTTTTATGTTTGTTTGTTTACGTTCATTATAAATGCTCATTAAATATTTATTTGCCTGTTACGACTTAGTCTAGTTTTAACAACCCTTTAGGCCCAACCGACCAACTCATTGTCTTCACATTACTTTTAACCAGTTTAGCTAAGCTATGTTTGTTTGTTTAAGATTGTGAACCGTTAGTTTATACTGTTAACGAACGAACAAGAACATGTTCATTTTCTTAACGAACGAACATGAACATGAACATGAACAAGAAAACCTCATTCGTTCAATTGTTCGTGTTCGATCATTTGTTAAGTTAAACTTAGACAAACGAACTCGGAGATGTTTCGTTCGTATTCGTTTACAAGCCTGTTTACAATCATGCCATATGTTAAAGTTAAATTCTAACTGAATTCAAAAAATCCCATCAGTTCTATTGGTGAAAACTAGAGCAAATAGGTCCAATTATTCATTAGTTTTGAGACTATTTAAGTGCAATGATATTCAAGTTTCCCAGTTTTCTGATCAAATTATTCGTTACTAAGTTTTTGTATTTATAACCTTAAATATACAACATAATATGCAGACATCTGCCCTAGATGGTGAAACCGATCTTAAAACAAGGAGCATACCTCCCTCTCTCATGGGTATTGACTCTGATTTGTTGCACAAAATCAAGGTAAGATTTTCATATACTTTGTAAATTGAGGCATTCTGATCATCTTCTCACACCTTTTAAATAAATATTATAAATTTGTGTCTTTATTTTGGCAGGGTGTGATTGAGTGCCCGAACCCAGATAAGGACATTAGAAGATTTGATGCAAATCTACGGCTTTTCCCTCCATTTATAGACAATGACATGTGCCCTCTAACCATCAAAAATACAATCCTACAATCGTGTTATTTAAGGAATACAGATTGGGCTTGTGGTGTTGCTGTCTATACAGGCATGTTTTTATCTTTTCACTAGCATATACTTCTCTTCAGTACAAATGATTTGTACATTCTTATTTATTCCTAATAAGTGTACATGATACATGGTTTGTTTATAGGCAATGAGACGAAATTGGGCATGAGTAGAGGTGTAGCAGAACCAAAGCTGACTGCTATGGATGCAATGATTGACAAGTTGACCGGTGCTATCTTTATATTTCAGATTGTAGTGGTAATTGTTTTAGGTATAGCTGGGAATGTGTGGAAGGATACAGAAGCAAGAAAGGTTTGTCACTTTCATCATTTGCAAGAAAAATAATATATAATTATTGTAATAGCTATGTGATCTTGATTTAACTCATTTACATCTTCTTTATGCAGCATTGGTATGTTCTATATCCAGACGAGGGTCCATGGTATGAACTACTGATAATTCCTTTGCGATTCGAGCTTCTTTGTTCTATCATGATACCCATATCTATAAAGGTAAAAACTTTATGGTGTCTTTATATTTTGCATGTGTTGTTATATATGAACTTTTCCATTATGATTAACTATTTTTTAGAAGATATGTGAAATATAATTGAGCAGGAATTGCAGTGATGGTAAAGAGGCTGAATTTCTCTATTTTGACAGGTGTCATTAGATCTAGTTAAAAGTTTGTATGCAAAGTTTATTGACTGGGATAAACAGATGGTTGATGTAGAGACTGGAACTCCAGCAAATGCAACAAAGTAAGAAAAGTACAGTTTGTTTGTTTGTTACTTTGTTTACACATATTTACCTCACATTACTCAATTTATTGCTGTGTGTTTTCTTATATATGCCAGCACAGCAATTAGTGAAGACCTGGGACAAGTTGAGTACATACTCACAGATAAAACTGGGACACTGACAGAAAACAAGATGATTTTCAAGAGATGTTGCATAGCAGGGACATTCTTTGGTAATGAGAACGGAGATGCTGTAAAAGGTTACTTTTTTCATACCTTGACTACATTGGCGTTTTATGTGCTTTTGCTTTCGTATTTGGAGTTTCTCTTAATGTTTTGATTGTTACAGACGTCGAGCTACTCAGAGCCATCAATACTGGTTCTCCAGATGCCATTAAATTTTTAACTGTCATGGCAATATGCAATACTGTCATTCCTATCAAAAGGTTATTTCTACTTTTGGCTTAAATTTTTTCTTCTTTATGTCATCTAATTTGGACACATTGTTGATAAGTATATTAGTAGATGTGGCGTTTTCAATTCATTATGGTTTTGTCTCATTGGCATGATCTATTTGTTCTTGCAACTGAAATTATCTTCTGATTACAGTCCAAGTGGCGTAGTTTCATATAAGGCTCAGTCTCAGGATGAAGAAGCTCTAGTGCGTGCAGCTGCTTCAATGCATATGGATTTTGTCAACAAAAGTTCTAATATTCTTGGTAAAAGTTCTTCTTTAGCTCTAAGCTTCGCCAGATTAATACAGTGAAACTTTTAATGAACCACTTGTTGATTTTTTGCAGATATCAACTTCAATGGTTCATTAATTCAGTATGAGGTGCTGGATTATCTTGAGTTCACCTCTGACAGGAAAAGAATGTCAGTGGTTGTTAGAGATTTTAGTACCAACAAAATCATCCTTTTGTCCAAAGGAGCAGATGAAGCTATTCTTCCTTGTGCATATGCTGGTACTCATTAATTTGCAAAGATTATATCATTTTTTTTGTAACAAGTTTTAAATTTTAATCAAACCGTGTAAAATGTGGTAGGGTTTCAAACGAAGACATTTTCTGAAGCTGTAGATCAATATGCCCAAATGGGTCTTCGTACATTCTGTTTGGCATGGCGTGAGTTAGATGAAGCTGAGTATCAAGAATGGTCTTTGATGTTTAAAGAGGCTAATGGTACATTAGTTGATCGAGAGGTACAATAAATACCCGAACATTCTCTCTGTTTGAGGAGTATAAATGTGATTTATAACTCAAGTTGGTTTTGTAGTGGAGAGTAGCAGAGGTCTGTCAAAGATTAGAACATGACCTTGAAGTACTGGGAGTTGCTGCAATTGAGGATCGTTTACAGGTAATGAATGCTATATTTTCTTCAAAAAGGAATAATAAGTAAAGAAGCTGTATTATATCTTGTATATTGTTCAGGATGGTGTACCAGAAGCTATTGAAACCCTAAGAAAAGCTGGTATAAATTTCTGGATGTTAACTGGAGACAAACAGAATACTGCTATACAGATTGCTTTGTCATGCAATTTTGTTTCTCCAGGTAAACCTTTTACATATACATACATTTTATGTATGTAACATAGAATTTCAAGCTTTTACAACTTGCTGAATATATGCAGAACCAAAAGGCCAACTTCTATTGATTAATGGGAAAACAGAGGATGAAGTTTGCAGAAACCTTGAAAGAGTTTTGCTTACGATGAGAATAACAAAAGCAGAGCCTAAGGTAAAAAGTAAAAACTCACATTTATTATATAACAAACCTTATGTTTTTTACTTTTTTCATTTTACAGGATGTGGCTTTTGTCATTGATGGATGGGCTCTTGAAATTGCACTAAAAAATTACCGGAAAGCGTTCACCGAGTTAGCAATATTGTCAAGAACAGCTATATGTTGTCGTGTCACACCATCACAGAAGGCACAGGTACACTTTTTACTAATCACCTTTTGTTTTTAAGCTTTAATCTTAATCTTAAATATTAATTAATTTTGCTACAATTTGTAGCTTGTAGAGCTTCTTAAATCTTGTGATTATAGAACTCTGGCCATTGGGGATGGTGGGAATGATGTGAGAATGATCCAACAAGCTGATATTGGTGTTGGAATAAGTGGAAGAGAAGGATTGCAGGCAGCAAGGGCTGCTGATTACAGTATTGGAAGTAAGATAAAAAACTTAACTAACTAACCAATGTGTGATTTAGATTTAGATCTAGATCCCTAACTGAAAGCTTACAGTTTTGTTTCATTTACAGAGTTCAGGTTCCTTACAAGATTGATACTTGTTCATGGACGGTATTCATATAACCGTACCGCGTTTCTTTCACAATATTCGTTCTATAAATCCCTGCTCATATGCTTCATCCAGATATTGTGAGTTTGGTCATTAGAATGTTTAATTTATTTGTATTAATCTATTAATCTTTTCATGCAAGCACTGACTTAAATTCTTTTCAGCTTCTCGTTTGTTTCCGGTGTTTCTGGTACCAGCCTTTTCAACTCTGTCAGTCTTATGGCTTATAATGTTTTCTACACGAGTGTTCCTGTGTTGGTTAGTGTTCTTGATAAAGATTTAAGTGAGAAAACCGTTATGCAGCACCCGCAAATATTGTTTTACTGTCAAGCAGGGAGGTTAGGATTGACTGAAACCTATAACAACATTTTTTTGTGATTCTAATTTTACAATCTACATGGGATTGATAAATATGTAACAGGCTTCTGAATCCTACCACATTTGCTGGGTGGTTTGGCCGTGCTCTTTTTCATGTGAGTCGTATTTCCTTAGCATTTTCGTCATCATTACACACACACACAGGATCAGGAATCAAGATCATTTGAGAGCTTCCAAAGAATTAATGAACTTCAAGAACTCCTAACAACCGATCATTTTATTTATCTATTTTATATATTTAATATTATTTTAAGGGTAGTTTGGTCATTTATTATATGTAATTTTGTGATAACATATCACAAAATGTAATCGCAAGTATATATATGCGTAATAATCAATTTACATATAAGTAATCATAAAATTACATTTAAAAAATGACAAAACTACCCTTATATAATATTAAATATATCATCATCATCATCATCATCATCATCATCATCATCGTACTCAGTATATCCCACCAATAGCAAAGCTATGGTAGGGTCTGAGGAGGGTAAGATGTAGGCAGCCTTACCTCTACCTCATAATATTAAATATATACAATAAATAAATAAATAAAATATTGGCTGTTAAGAGCTCTTAAAGTTCTCAAATTATTTGGAAGTTCTCAAATGATCCCGATCCTGTATATATTACACACATACATTTATATGTTGATATAGACTTTATTGTTATGATAATTAATTTTTTCAGGCAATTGTTGTGTTTGCGATAACCATGCATGCATATGCATTTGAGAAAAGTGAATTGGAAGAGGTTTCAATGGTGGCGCTTTCTGGGTGTGTTTGGCTGCAGGCTTTTGTAGTTACATTAGAAACCAAGTAAGTCATCTCACATTCTATGCTCATGTGCTACTTTTTTTCAGTTATCTGTTTATGATTCAGTTTGGTTATTGATTTTTATCCGATGTGCAGCTCTTTTACAATATTGCAACATGTTGCCATATGGGGGAATTTAATAGTTTTCTATATTATCAATTGGATTGTGAGTTCTTTGCCACGATCTGGGATGTTCACAATCATGTATCGCCTGTGTAGACAGCCGGCTTACTGGAACACCATGTTTGTAAGTAATCCTACCATTTATAAACGAACGTATATAATGGAACATAGATGAACCATAAATGGACATAATTGAGCAATCACAAACTAAAAGTAAATGTGAGCAACACTAAGTTGTATGGACATGAAAAAATCAATCGAATATATAAACGAACAAACATAAACAAACGCGATCTGATTAACATAAATGAACGTGAACGAACAAACATAAATTAACGTAAACGAATGAACATAAATGAACCAGCATAAATGGATTTAAACAAATGAACGTAATCGAACGTTTATGAGACATGTGTTCATGTCCGTTTGTTTATTAAACAAACGAACTTTTCGCATAACAGTTCGCAAACTAATGATTTGTTTTTAACGTAAGTTGTTTTTTCTTTTCAGCTCATAGTAGCAGCAGGGATGGGCCCAGTACTAGCTTTGAAGTATTTCAGATACACATACAGATCAAGTAAAATCAACATTCTCCAACAAGCCGAGCGGTTGGGTGGGCCCATCTTGTCACTGGGAAACATAGAACCACAACCAAGAACCTTGGACACTGATAATCTGTCCCCCTTGTCGATTTCTCAATCTAAAAACGGGAGGAATTCGGTATTTGAGCCGCTTCTTTCTGACTCCCCGAGTGCAGTGAGACGGTCGTTTGGACCGGGTGCTACATTTGATTTTTTCCAGTCTCAATCCAAATCTTCAAATTATCCAAGAAATAAGGACAATTAACACCACATTTCTCAACTTTATGATAATATAGTATAAAACCATAGAGCCCGTACATTTTGTAAAGTTGTACTCGAGATTAGCAATGGGTTTATTCAGTATGTCGAGCGGCTTTTTTTGCTTTCTATGTTCTTATCATGTCAATTTTACTCAAGTTTTCAGATGGCATGATTAAAGAATGCATAGGCTAATTATATCACAAAAACAAGCAAGCATCTTTGATGAGAATCTATAGCTCTTTTTTACAGTATTGGTTTGTACTCGGTTACCGTTGACCTGATTCAATGCATTCGAGTGAAGAAACAAAAACAAACGTACTTAGTATGATCATGTATTTCTACTTATAGCGGAAGCTATTGGTATAAGTATGGTATGTGGATGGTAAGACGAGGGCAAACGTTTCCTCTTTCTTGAAAGATAGAGACCCGCATATCTTGAAGAATGAAGGTATTTAGATAATATAAAGTGTACCTCCATAGGGAGTCAACACAACAAAACAATACGTACTAAAAATAATAGCAATGCAACTACTGATAAGTGATAACTCAAAATATATAAAAGATAAAAGTAGGAGACATGAATGAGGTATCACAAAACCCTCTTTAAAATACGTATACTCTCTCTTATAACAAATTTACGCGTCAAGATCACGCTAAAACAAAACTAAGGCTAGCCAATTAATAACTAGCAAATTTATTTGCCCAGACCGAGTAAGACAAGGCTAAAGCTAAGACAATTACAATGGAAAGTTGGTCCCTAAGAAAAGATTAGGAAAAGATTAGTGATTAATACATATACAACTAGTTGTCGTTGCTCTGTATGATGCAACAGAAATTTTGTACATGTATATCTACAATCTGACCTATCAAAGTAAGTGCGAAAGTCGTTTATGATACAAGAAAATACTTTACTTTGAATACGACCCAGTCTCCAATAAAACTTTGTTTCCGATTATTTTCATAATCACAAATGTGAAACTAACCAATAACCGAATCAAACCCATATGTAAATCAAAACCAAAAAACAGGATCAATGGTTTCCTAAATCAAAATATCAAAGTTTTGTTTGAATCCGCTTTAAATCCAAAAACCGATCCACACATCTCCAACGTAAATCAAATATAGAATTGAATGTGTTCTCAAAACATATTTGACATTCTTACAATTACGTTTTGAATAATAATTTTATCATTATCATTTTGGATGATAAATTCGTTTAATTAGGGTCCATCACTTCATCTCTTTTGCTAAATGTTTATGAAATACTTAAATTATGGAATATTGGTTTTTAATACTCCCAACTTTCCCTCATTGGTTGATAACACTCTCAACTTTTGATTTGTCACAAACCACTCCCAACTTTCACCCTATTTTCATGTACCACTCCCCGTCTAAATGAACACTAACCTCGTTAATGTTTTGGACTAAAAATGTCATTCAAATTAGTTGAGGGGGTAAAACAGAAGTTTTATTTTTAACACACAACCTCCATTTCCTGTGACCTCGTTTTTCCGGCGACCTCGTTTTTTTCCGGAGAATTTGAGTTTTCCGGCCATCTCGTCATTCAGAACACCATATCCATCATTTCACCAAGCTTCACATATGAATTTGAGTTTTTCGGCGAGTTGCAGGTTTCCGACGAACACCATATCTATCATTTCACCGCCCACCGCCCCAAAACCGCAACCCCCGCCCCCCGCCACCACCAGTGTCTCACCTAGCCACCTTCCGGGATCGCTTGCGTGCCAGAAAATCGAGTTGTAGGTTTCCGGCGAGCACCATCTTCATCATATCTCCACCGGTGCACAATCGTCATGATCTCCATCACCTTTTTACACCTCTGAACCATCTCCATTTTCTGAAAGACGAGATAGTCGGAAAACTCAAATTCGCCGGAAAAAAAAGAGGTCGCCGGAAAAACGAGGTCACCGGAAATGGAGGTTGTGTGTTAAAATAAATTTTCTGTTTTACCCCCTTAACTAATTTGAATGACATTTTTAGTCCAAAACATTAACGAGGTTAGTGTTCATTTAGACGGGGAGTGGTACAGGAAAATATGGTGAAAGTTGGGAGTGGTGGGTGACAAATCAAAAATTGAGAGTGTTATCTACCAATGAGGGAAAGTTAGGAGTATTAAAAACCAATATCCCTTAAATTATTTTCCTATGAATTATATGGTGTTTGGTCCATCATTTATATATATGAAATTAAAATATTAAAAAAAAACTTTACAAAATTGCCCTTTGAAACCAAAAAGATTTCCCAGCTGCTCCTTATCTCTAATTTCTTGATCACTAGAATGAATCAGTGTAACAGAAAGAAGTTATAACTGAAAACTGATCTGTAACTAACTCATACAACTGATAACTAAACTAATTGTAACTAACTTATATAAACTGAATCGGTGTAGTCTTCAACTCTTCATAGCTGGTCAAACATAGGAGAGTTTTTTTTTCTTTTGTTTTTGAAGTTTCTCCATTATTATAAAGGAAAGTGAGATCTCTATAAATTTGATGGACATGGTTTTAATATTATTAACCAATCAAACACATTCCTTGATGGAATATTTTCCATTTCTAATTGTAGTTCCTTCACGTTATGTGACAGAGATTAAATTATATAAAGTATAATTGTTGAAAAAGTATACCATTTTCTATATTTGTCTATAAAGTTTGTAAAGGGAAATGTATATTCTATGACAATTTATACCATTTTCTTCATTTTGTCCATAAATTTTCAAAAAGGAGAATGTATGACAAATTATACCATTTTCTTTATTTGTCTATAAACTTTAAAAAGGAAAATGTATAACACATACAAAATAGATAAACTAAGGTACAATTTAATATTGCAGTACGATAAAGTAAAATACAAAAAATAGAACGCCCTATAGCCTATGTGTAACATATAAAACCACAAATTAATCAAAAACAAAAAAAACCTTGAGACTCCTTATAATTAAGTTAAGCGATCAAAGAATACGTTAACTTGAAAAGTAATTATAAATATACCGACGATGCTGATATGTTCGATTGCAAGAAAAACAACATACCATCTTTCTTTCATTCTATAAACAATGAACTTTGCATGCTTTTATAAGTTAACCCTACACCCGAACGAAAGTTTCTTATATCGAGTTTAACTAGATTCGTTAACAAACATTATATCATGAATAATAATAATAATAATAATAATAATAATAATAATAATATTGTTGGTATAAGTAGATTCGCACGTGCGCATCTACCTGCTAAATCACGTGCTAACCTCCAGTATTAGATTTCAAATCTCTCTTAATCTCTCTTCATCATCATTTCCACTTTCTTCTTTCTTATTTTTCATTCTCTCTCACACACTAACACACCATAAACACACACACACACACATCAACTTCCTTCACAATCATCAATAACCGTCACTTAGGGTTTCCATTATTCCCAATTTCCACCATCAAAACCCTAACAATTTCATGTAATAACAACAACAACAATGACTCCTCGTTATTGATAACAATAGCAATAATAATAATGGCGCGGAATCTGTTTTCGATTACCGTGTTATTGATTCTCTTTGTTCCGATCGTTGCGGTATTGGATTGGAATGATGTTGATGTTGACGGCAGTTTGTTCCGGCAGGACTACTCGCCGCCGGCTCCGCCACCTCCGCCGCCGCGTCCGCCGTCGGCGTCATGTGAGGATGACCTAGGTGGAGTAGGCTCGTTGGATACTACTTGTAAGGTTGTTTCTAGTTTGAATTTGACTCGGAATGTGTATCTGGCTGGGAAGGGGAGTTTTATTATTCTTCCTAATGTGACTGTCAACTGTTCGGTTGTTTGCGGTTGCGAGATTGGCGTAAATGTTAGTGGTAATTTTAGTTTAGGTGAGAATGCGCAGATAGTTGTTGGTTCATTTGAGTTAGTGGCGATGAATGCGGTTTTCGGAAACAGGTCGGTTGTGAATACTACTGGTTTGGCTGGTGATCCGCCGGAGCAGACTAGTGGGACTCCGCAGGGGGTTGATGGATCGGGGGGAGGGTATGGCGGACGAGGTGCTGGGTGTTTGGCGGACGATACACAGGATGCGGATGATGTTTGGGGTGGTGATTCGTATTTTTGGTCGAGTTTTGAGAAGCCGTTGAGCTATGGGAGTAGAGGTGGGACTACGAGTAAGGAGGTGGATTATGGAGGCGGTGGCGGTGGGAAGATAATGGTGGTTGTTAATGGTAGTGTGGAGATGAATGGTTTTTTGTTGGCGGAAGGTGGAGATGGGAGTCTGAGAGGCGGTGGTGGTTCGGGTGGCAGCATCTACATCAAGGCTTCTAAGATGTAATATCTTTTTCCTTTTTAGAACTGTTTATTAGATAATGTGTATCTTGATTGGATCATTGCATAGGTGGCAAGTGATCTCTATTGCTGTTTATAATGTAACAGTAAATGCCATTGTAGTAGTCATGTGACCTGCTAGATTTTATTCTATTTATATCATTTGTGTTCCATAATCTTGCTGGATAATTACATGATATTTTGAAGTTTCTTTCTATGTTTATGTTCAATTCAACTATGAAATATGAATGCTACTTTTCGATATAACTCTCTTCTTTGGTGAACATGTTACATGAATTCTTCCAGTGGCAATATTATTGTTCACAACTTAGAAAATATGCGTTGAAATCCTTACCCTATATTATGGCTTCTGCTGGTAAATTCTCCCATGACGCATCAATAACCAAAAGAGAAGTAATCTTGATGATAGTAATGCTAGATATGATGCTCTAAGTTTTAAAAGAACTTTGGTGCATAATTTTGTGAAATGATATAAAACATTGGTAAACTAAGGTAGGTAACTAGATTACTTAAGAAGCAGAATATGGTGTTTGACTAATAATCTTATTCAAAATAGATTGGTTGTCAATGTTTCTACTCATATCAGTTGATCATTTACATGGATTCTTAATTTTCACTTATGATAGATTGCTTGACAGTTATATTTTTTTCTATAAAGGATCCTTGCTTTAATAAATCTCTTTATGGTGTATGAGGAATTAGACATGTATATGATGATGTTCCTCATGTTTTACACTTTTCAAGTGCCCCTATATCTGGTATGCTAGTTTATCGATTTCTTTTTCCCATGTCACCTTTGGGTCCCAGTGCATAACACTGATTTAGTACGCATGTGAAGTTGAAGATATCAATTAGTTCAAGTTCAATGGCATTGGTCATGCCTTTTAAAGTAGGTGAATTCTCATAATGTGTATGTACAGTTTGACTTAGTCTGAGCCTTTTGTTTTTAAGTGCAGGACTGGAAGTGGCGAAATAAGTGCTTCTGGAGGTAATGGTTTTGGTGGTGGTGGTGGAGGGAGAATTGCTACAGATGTGTTTAGCAGACATGAAGACCCTAAAATCTTTGTTCATGGTAGGAGTTATACGTTCTTGTTCTGTTGACTTTAATTTCAGAATTATGTCCCTTTTTATCTGCATATGCTTGTAGTGTTCATTCATGCAGTCTTTTAGCCACAGTGAGTCTTTATCTTTCTGTACTCCTTGGCAGGTGGAAATAGTGTTGGCTGTCCATCAAATACGGGTGCGGCAGGAACCTTTTATGATGCTGTGCCCCGAAGTCTTATAGTTGACAATTTAAACATGACAACTGATACTGACACACTCTTTATGGAGTTCCCAAATCAGCCTCTTTTGACCAGCATTTGCATTCGGAATTCAGCTAAGGCTGCAGTTCCCTTACTTTGGAGCCGTGTTCAGGTCAGTAAAATATATGTTGAAATGGATAATTTTTGTATCATATATGTACCTTCTCTGGCTATGCTGTTTTTAATTTGATTATTTACAGTATCGTATCTCGTGTTTGTTTTATATAATGAATGAATTACCATTTGATATGATTTTTTGTTGTTTTGTAATTTTTTTTTGTTTAGGTACAAGGCCAAATTAGTCTCCTGGATGGAGCTATCTTGAGCTTTGGGTTGAATCATTATTCTTTATCAGAATTTGAAGTACTTGCAGAAGAGCTGTTGATGAGTAATTCTGTCTTAAAGGCAAGCAACTACTTTATTCAACTTTAAATTTTGTCTAGTGTAATATGTAACATTTTAATACAAGTTCTGCATTCTTTAGGGTATATGATAATGTGGTTATTGGTATTTTTAGGTTTACGGTGCGCTGCGTATGTCTGTAAAAATGTTTTTGATGTGGAATTCACAATTAATTGTTGACGGTGAAGGTGATAGGACTATGGGGACCTCAGTTATTGAGGCTAGCAATCTTATTGTTCTCAAGGTACTCAGGAGACTATGTTATTTGCTATTTTCTGTATTCTTTAATGAACCCCTGTACTGACCACACATTTGTTTTCAGGAATCTTCTTCAATACATTCTAATGCAAATCTTGAGGTTCGTGGCCAAGGGTTTTTAAATTTGTCAGGGCCAGGCGACTGTATTGAAGCACAACGATTGGCTCTATCACTGTTCTACAGTCTCAATGTAAACATCTACTTTTTTGTGACCTGATAATGTGACATTTGAATTAAAACTGAAAAAACCACATTTGTTGTTTGAAGGTTGGTCCGGGTTCTATCCTGCGCGGTCCCTTAGAAAATGCTACAACTAACGCTATGTAAGTTGATTTCTCTTTTAGTTTACTTAATATGATGAAACCTAAAAAATGTTTTTATTGGAATCAATGAAATATTTTTATGTTGGATATTCCAGGACACCGAAGTTGAACTGTGATCTTTCACAATGTCCAGATGAGTTACTTCATCCACCTGATGATTGCAATGTGAATGCTTCATTGTCCTTCACACTTCAAATATGTCGTGTTGAAGATATTCTGATTGAAGGCCTTGTAAAAGGATCCGTTGTGCATTTCCATAGGTCAAGGACTGTTACTGTTCCCTCTACGGGTACAGTCAGCACATCTGAGATGGGTATGCTTATAAAATGAAATATAGTATTTATTAATGGAAGCCTCTTTTTAGTTAACTGGTGTGTTAATTGTTTTCTTGACAGGCTGTACGGGCGGTGTTGGTAGGGGACAGTTATTAAGCAATGGGATTGGGAGTGGGGGAGGATATGGTGGTACAGGTGGGCATGGTTGTTATGGTGCGACTTGCATTGAAGGCGGTCTTCCTTATGGTGATGCTGATTTGCCATGTCAGCTAGGTAGTGGAGGTGGAAATGATAGCAGTTCTGACTCAACTGCTGGTGGTGGTGTTTTAGGTGTGTGAAACTGTGCAAGTTTTTCGTTTAAACCTTTTTATTCACAATTCATCTTTTTTTTTTGGGTTTATAATTTGCAATGTAACGTGCAGTAATTGGTTCGTTGGAGCATCCAATATCGAGTGTGAGTGTTGATGGATCAATTATTGCTGATGGAGGAAGTTATGTAGACAAGACCGCCAGCAAATTATACAATTTTGGTGGCCATTCTGGTGGTGGATCTGGTGGCACGATTCTTTTGTTTGTGAATTCTCTGTCTATTGGTGAATCTGGAGTTCTTTCAAGTGGCGGTGGTTATGGTAATCCAAATGGGAGTGGCGGTGGAGGCGGTGGAAGAATTCATTTTCATTGGTCACATATTACAACTGGCGATGTGTATCAACCAGTTGCTAGTGTCAAAGGGAACATATCGATTGGGTTTGTGTCTCATTACTTTCTGTTTGTTTTCGAAAACTTCAATATGACAGATTATGATTCAAATCACTTATCATTTTTCCTCTAAATGACATCAATGTATGCTATCATTATAGGGGAGGGCTTGGTGGAAATTATGATGGTGCTGGTGAAAATGGAACTGTCACTGGAAAGTCTTGCCCTAAAGGGCTTTATGGGATATTTTGTGAGGTGTATTTGTGGTTTACATTTGGATATATTTTCATTATGTTAACAGTATTTTAAATATTTTTCTCTTTTGTTTTCATGCATTTTTACAGGAATGCCCTCTTGGTACCTACAAAAATGTTACAGGATCTGACAGGTCTCTGTGTATTCAGTGTCCATCTAATGAGCTTCCCCATCGTGCACTTTATGTCCCTGTTCGAGGTATTGAGTTACTTCTGATTAAATATATAATCTTCTATGCCAGTTTAATTATAAAACATGATTAAACTCATGAATGCTTATTTGTCACAGGGGGTACAACCGAGACACCCTGTCCTTACAAATGTGTTTTAGACAGATATCACATGCCAAACTGTTATACAGCTCTTGAAGAGTTGATTTACACATTTGGCGGGCCTTGGTTTTTCGGTCTACTTCTATTGGGCCTTCTCATCTTATTTGCTCTTGTGCTTAGTGTTGCAAGAATGAAATTTGTAGGGTTTGATGAGTCATCCGGCCCCGCTCCTACTCAACAAGGATCTCATTTGGATCATTCTTTCCCTTTCTTAGAATCATTAAATGAGGTTTTTTATTATAAATATAATTAAGTTTTCATAACTAGTGAAAATGTTCCTATCATAATTATTATACATTCTGGCTTCCAGGTTCTGGAAACCAACCGAGTCGAGGAATCACATGGTCATGTTTATAGAATGTACTTTATGGGTCTAAATACTTTTAGTGATCCTTGGCATCTTCCTCATGTGCCTCCTGAGCAAGTGAAAGATATTGTGTAAGTTCGTTTTCGATATTTCTTACTTCTATCTGTTCAACTGTTCCATTAGATTTCGTGGTGGTGATTATATTAAGATCACTAAATTGAACATGCAGATATGAAGGGGCGTTTAATAGATTTGTTGATGACATTAATGCGTTAGCTACATATCAATGGTGGGAGGGATCGATCTACAGCATTCTTGTGTTTCTCGCTTATCCTCTTGCATGGTCATGGCAACAATGGAGAAGAAAACTAATCTTACAAAGAGTACGTGAATTTGTTAGATCTGAATATGACCATGCCTGTTTACGTTCTTGTCGGTCACGTGCTCTCTATAAAGGACTTAAGGTTAGTTTTTTTTACCAAACACTATCATTTCTGTAAGGAAAGATAATCTAAAATCTTGGATGTCTCTTGAATGTGTAGGTAGCTGCAACATCTGATTTAATGCTGGCCTATGTGGACTTTTTTCTTGGCGGTGATGAACAAAGAAGTGATCTTCCTCCTCAGCTTCATCGTAGATTCCCATTGTCTTTCTTGTTTGGTGGTGATGGAAGTTACATGTCACCTTTCTCACTTCAAAGTGATAATACCATTACTACCCTCATGAATCAGGTTTGTTATTTCACCCTCAACAATTTTTCTTTCAAAATTACAAATTCAAGACAACTTTTCACAATGCCTTTTTCAGGCTATGCCTCCGACCACTTGGTATCGGTTTGTTGCCGGCTTGAATGCACAGTTGCGGTTGGTTAGACGGGGTCGACTCAGAGGAATGTTCCAGAATGTTGTGATGTGGTTAGAAACATATGCCAATCCTACTTTAAAGAATTATGGTGTACGTGTCGATCTTGCCTTCTTTGAACCTACGAATGGTGAATATTATCAATATGGACTACTTGTATCTTCTGTTGATGAACCTGATCTTATTTCCTTTGAGAATATTGATACAACAAATAAAGAGATCCAACAAGCGAGGTAAGTAAGTGTATTTCATGACATTCATGTCGTTTTCAAAGTTATGAACTAAATAACAAGTTCTCTTTCTGTCAGTAATGATTCAACACGAAGGAATACAATACAAAAGGGGAGTTATGGTAGGATTTTAGATCTTAACAGTTTGCAAGCCTTCAATGAAAAGAGAGATGTTTTATTTCCCCTCTCTTTTATACTTCACAACACAAAACCTGTCGGCCATCAGGTTTTTTCTAGTTCCCTTTTCTTATATGTATTTGGTGTGTGTAACTGTGTAATAACAATATGTGTGAACATGTGATGTTGGTTGCTGGTGCAGGATCTTGTTGGATTGGTGATCTCAATGCTACTTTTAGGAGATTTTAGTTTAGTTTTACTTACACTGCTCCAGTTATATTCAATTTCATTTGGGGACGTATTTCTTGTTGTCTTCATATTGCCACTTGGGATATTGCTTCCGTTTCCAGCTGGGATTTATGCTCTGTTTAGTCAAGGACCGAGGCGTTCTGCGGGCCTAGCTCGTATGTATGCTCTCTGGAACGTAACATCCTTTGTTAATGTGGTATGCCACCTAAAACTAAAATACTCACAAACTTGTATTTTGTTAGCCATACATGACTTATTTTCTTTCAGGTGGTTGCTTTTATCTGTGGTTATGCTCACTACTTCAGTCAACACAGTACCAAGTTTCCACAGCCATGGAACATGTGAGTCAACTTTGGTGGTCTCATGCATTATGTTTTAAAACACGTTTATATTGTTGTTTACTTAACATTTTGGGCGGTGGTATTGATGTACAGGGAGGAAAGTGAGTGGTGGATTTTACCGGCTGCACTTGTTTTGTGTAAATGCATACAATCATGCCTTGTGAATTGGCATGTTGCTAACCTGGAGATTCAAGATCGATCGTTGTACAGTAATGACATTGAGGCATTTTGGCGAGCATGAGAAAATATATTTTTGTTCGTTTTGACAGCGTGGGTATTTCGGGAATTTGAATATAGCTGACACAGATATATAGAGAGAAAGATATGATTTAGAAGGTAAAAAGTGTGAAACTTGAATCAATGCTGTTAATTGTAGTTGATGCTTGTGTATATACAAACTGGGGGCAACTCCCACATACTTTTACAAATGGGAAAGTAAAAAGAAAGAAAATATGATGATGATGTATCATTCTGTTCTTGTTCCTTTTATCATTCGCTTAAGGGCACTGGCCGGGTTATGCGCGTAATGTGCCAGTTATTCGTCGGGCCCGAGTTATGGGTTAGTTTACTGGCCTTATTTTGCAAGCGTTGAACTCATCAGGTATGCTAAAGTTTTCTGCAGTTACTTCAAATCAACTTTTTTATGTAATATCAATTGGAATTACATTATAAATGCTTTTTTCCCCTGTACCTCTCACTGAATAATACATTTTTATGCAACTTGCAAGCAATGAAATTAAATATAACACCTAAGATTATTATATAGCAAACAAAGTTAAACTGCCTCAAAATTTTTCTACCTCTATAATCTCTAGTCATACAATTTGCAATCAGAAAATCAAAAAACCTATGTCTTTGTTTGGATCTCCACAATCCACATGTATAATTCTCAATTTTTTATTTCACACAACTGCTAAATGTAAATCTCGATTAGAGTAATCTCCCACACAATACTTCAAATAAGACCACTCCGAAAGAGTATATGTAATACCCTTTTACCAAAAGCCTATCTCTTAATGTAAGAGACCATGATTCTCAAGTTACCAACGACAACATATAAGGGATACCGATGTTGATGGTTAGCAGATCGAGCATGTTTCTGATAAACCAACAAGAAGGTTATTCAGGGCCTTCCCCATTAGATTAGAAGTTTGAGCTTTTGATGTGGTGGTGGAGAACTCTTTGTTGTGTGGTGAGGAGATTATGAAGGTAGTATAGCTCACGCATAACTCCAAACAAGCATACATGATATGCTTCTTCCATGCTAGCCATCAAGGCTCCGACTACTACGAGGTTTATACTTCGCTCACAAGGATTCTCTCCACATCTTCGCTGCAACGTATAGAAAATAGACAACGTATATATGGTTCTCTTGTGTATACCCTTATGAACCCACAAGCTCCATTAGCTGATGTATAAAACCAATATTGGCCGGCTATCTTAGTCTTGAGGTGTTAGAATTTAATTATATGGAATTCAGATGTTAATTTGTGGATCGATAACAGAACAGCTTGAACTTAACTCTTAGGCAGCTTGCTCTGAATGTACTTGAATAAATGAGGCAGTACCCTTTGGTGGTGGATCTTAGCAAATTAAAGTTTATTTATTAAGATCAAGTTAGTGGGTATTCATAAATGTTGTCTCTTCGGTGTAACTAATAAATTAACATGCTTACACTTAGCAATTGATCTTCTGGTTTAATCACATGGGGTGATGGTTGGCTTGAGATCTTATGGTTTCAAGTTTAAAACCTGGCTTAAGGGTGTTTTCACACAGTGGTGGTGGGTTTTATTTCTGATAGTTTTTTGATGAGTTAGATCTTAAATGTCAAAATCAATATAAACAGTTGACATCCCGTCTCTGACAGATTTACTTGGGGCGGTTCCAAATTAAAAAAAAGGCAGTTCAAGAAAAAAAGGAATTGAATACTGGGCACAACATGATGGTGGTAAACCATGTGCAAGCCCACTCTTTGTGTTACCGATTTCCAGCTTTATATTATCGTGACATGTTCGTATGGTACGAATAATTTAATACTGTCACCAGAAGGGTCGCGAATCATCAATTTCGTTGATTAAAATATAAGGATAATGTAATAAGTAATTCGACTGTGCACTGCTTTCAAATATTCTTAAATTTGACTCATAAAGTTACCAAGTCTGTCACAATTTACCAAAAAATTTTCCAAAAATAGACACTAAATTTTATCTAAACAACACGGGCTAAGCCTTAGCCGGCATCCATTAAGAACGAATTGTTAACAAGAAACGAAATTAAACACACAAAACAAAGACGAGAACTGGATACCATCCAGCATTATTACTTAGGAAATCTCACTCAAAAACCTCTCTTCATACTTCACGACACATGAATTACTAAAGAATCCCAACTTTTTGATGGTTTACAGCAAAGAGATCATGAGGTTTGCTTTGAATACTGTCACAATGGCTCACATCCAAAAGTTGTGCTTACTTGTTCATTGTAATTAGTATGCTTTGACAGTTACTAATGAACATCATTCTTTTGATACAGTATACTGTGAGAAGGGACATAAAAGAAACATACAGGTTTACCAACAACATTCATATCCGTTATCCAACGTTGTAGGTAAACCAGAGTATCCGGGCATTTGATAAAAGGGTATTGCATATACTCTTTTGGAGTGGTTTTATTTGAAGTTTTATGTGGGAGATTATTGTGACGGAAGGTTTAAATTTTAGTTACATGTCAGGATTCAAAGGAACATACAGGTTTGATTTATTGATTACAAATCCATGCAGAAATGTAGATGATAAAAGAAAAAAAAAATTGTTACATCGATGGAGAATTTGTGCACACTAATAGACATTGATGAATGAGATATCGATGTGTGATTGTGTGTATTTGAAAGAAAATACTATAGTGGTGTATCCCACATTGGTGGGATGGAGAACTTGTGCCTTGTTTTTCCTCTATAAATAGAGAGATAAACTAAGTTGCAACATACACCAAACCTTACACACAACACAAGCATTGTTGCAAGGTTTTTCCAACTTCTTCTTCTACATTTATGGTTTCTTTTATTCGAACTTTTTTTAGGTTTACGGTTAACTCCGGCAGTACTACTGCTCCGGCTGTTGTACCCTGGGAAACAACGAGTTCTCTTGGGAGACTCAAAATATTGTTTTAAGGGCCCCGTGTTCAACACGATCCTCAGCCAAACCGTTTATATTTTTTTTGTATTGTATTTGGTTTATTTTTTTGATTATGTATTGTATTTCAGATTCTTGTATTGTATTGTATGAGTAATAAAACTGTTTGTTAATTTTCTGTTTATTTACTCAATTCACGAATTCGGTTCCTACAATCTTAAAACAATATTTTAAAATCGTTTCGTGAAAACTTTGTTTAAATTTTCAGAAACTATTCTGTTTTGATCCAAACCAGTTTTGTTTCAAAATAGTATATGTTTTAAAAAACAGTTTTTTCTTTTCTGTTTTGGTCTCAGAATCAAGAATTGGATCTTCAAAGTTGGACTTAGACAGATTCGTTCTTGGTTTAGCATTCTGAAATCAGAAAAGGCTCCTTTTTTGGGCTGTTTTTGGCTATCTAGCACGAGATAGCTTATCGTGAAAACTTTGTTTAAATTTTCAGAAACTATTCTATTTTGATCCAAACCAGTTTTGTTTCAAAATAGTATATGTTTTAAAAAACAGTTTTTTCTTTTCTGTTTTGGTCTCAGAATCAAGAATTGGATCTTCAAAGTTGGACTTAGACAGATTCGTTCTTGGTTTAGCATTCTGAAATCAGAAAAGGCTCCTTTTTTGGGCTGTTTTTGGCTATCTAGCACGAGATAGCTTATCGTGAAAACTTTGTTTAAATTTTCAGAAACTATTCTATTTTGATCCAAACCAGTTTTGTTTCAAAATAGTATATGTTTTAAAAAACAGTTTTTTCTTTTCTGTTTTGGTCTCAGAATCAAGAATTGGATCTTCAAAGTTGGACTTAGACAGATTCGTTCTTGGTTTAGCATTCTGAAATCAGAAAAGGCTCCTTTTTTGGGCTGTTTTTGGCTATCTCGCACGAGATAAAGCTATCTCGCACGGGATAAATTTATCTCGCAAATTTCAGAATTTTCTGAATTTTTTTTCAGAATGCTAAACCAAGAACGAATCTGTCTAAGTCCAACTTTGAAGATTTTTCTGAATTCTGTGTTTAAGAATGACAGGACCAACCCCAAACACTTCTAATGCTACCCCTGCTGTCCATTTGACCCCAGCCAATGTGGGAGCGACCACAATGGCTAACCATGCTGAAAAACCCGAAAAGTTCACTGGTGTCCACTTTACGAGGTAGCAGCAGAAAATGTTTTTCTACTTGACAACCTTGAACTTAGCACAGTTCTTGGAGAAAACAGCCCCCATACCCACTGCCCAAGATGATGCCCAAAGTGTGAGTGCTTTGGACGCTTGGAAACATTCTGAATTTCTATGTCGTAATTACGTGCTCAATGGTTTGGCGGATCCATTGTATAACGTCTATTGTGGGATAAAGACTGCCAAAGAACTATGGGAGTCCTTAGACAAGAAGTATAAAACCGAAGATGCGGGAACAAAGAAATTTGTTGTGACCCGTTTTTTGAACTTTAAAATGGTTGACTCCAAGACTGTGATCACTCAAGTCCAAGAACTACAAGTTATACTTCATGAAATTCATGCCGAGGGTATGACACTTAGTGAAACGTTCCAAGTTGCAGCCATAATTGAAAAGTTGCCTATTAGTTGGGTTGAGTTTAAGAATTATCTTAAGCACAAACGAAAGGAGATGACTATTGATGAATTAATTGTTCGTCTTCGAATTGAGGAAGACAATAAAACGGCTCAAAAATCAGCTCGTGCGGAGCCAATGGCTAAGGCCAACATGGTTGAACTTGGACAATCTTCTAAGGGGGGGGGGGCATAAGGGTAAGGGTAAAATGGATAAGGGAAAGGGAAAGGTGAACCTTGGACCGAAGAAGGAGGTTGTGAAAAAGAAACCTCAATCTTCAAACTTCCAAGGTGTTTGTTACAATTGTAATGAGAATGGCCATCGTGCGAACCAATGCAAGAAGCCTAAGCGTGAGCGTGCGCATATGGTGGATGAAAATGGTGAATCGTTGGTGGCAATGATCACCGAGCTCTCGGAAATAATTGAAGAAATCAATATTGTGGGGGACAAAACACAAGGATGGTTCATTGATACGGGTGCGACCCGTCATGTGTGTGGTGACAAGACCCTCTTTAGCACCTTTAAGGAGGCTGCTAGTGATGCTAAGTTGTTTATGGGGAATCAAGCAACGGCCGACATCAAGGGTGCAGGGAATGTGATCTTGAAGATGACTTCGGGAAAAGAGCTTACTTTGAGCAACACTTTGTATGTGCCCGAAATTCGTAAGAATTTGGTTTCGGGTTGGTTGCTTAATAAGTTTGGTTTTCGTTTAGTGTTTGAGTCGGACAAGTTTGTCTTGACTAAGCGTGGAATGCATGTTGGTAAGGGCTATGCCCTCAATGGTATGTTTAAACTTGATGTAACCGTGATTGGAAATGAAATGAATAAGGCATCTACTTCTGCTTATATTATTGAGTCTTTAAATTCAAATGTTTGGCATGGTAGATTAGGACATGTAAATTTCAATTCACTTCGTCGTTTAATTAAATTAAAAAGCATACCAACATTCCACATTGATACAAACTCGAAATGCGAAACATGTGTTGAATCCAAACTTACAAGATCATCCTTCAAATTGGTTGAAAGAATAACCGAAACACTTGATTTAATTCACACCGATGTGTGTGATTTAAAAATGTGCCCAACAAGAGGGGGAAACAAATATTTCATCACGTTTATTTATGATTGCTCAAAATATTGCTATGTATATTTACTTAAAAGTAAAGATGAAGCAATAGAAAAATTTATCTTGTTTAAAAATGAAGTTGAGTTACAACTTAACAAGAAAATTAAACGTGTGAAAAGCGATCGAGGAGGTGAATACGTTTCACCATTTGCGGATTTATGCGCACAAAGTGGCATAATACATGAATTAACCGCTCCTTATTCTCCACAATCAAATGGCATGGTGGAACGAAAGAACCGTACATTGAAAGAGATGATGAATGCCATGTTGGTTAGTTCTGGGGTGAGCCATGACATGTGGGGGGATGCCATTTTAACGGCAAATTATCTTTTAAATAAGATACCTCTCAAGAATAGGGACGAGACTCCTTATAAGTTATGGAAGGGAAGAGAACCTTCATACAAATACATGAAAGTGTGGGGGTGCCTAGCTAAAGTCACCGTACCACCTCCTAAGGCTCGTAGGAAGAAGACCGGGGTATGTTTTGAGTGTGGCGAGAAGGGGCATTATAGTACTGAGTGCCCAAAGAAGAAGCCAATGGTAGTGACGGTTGGTGCAAGTGGCAGTGGTGTGAAGATCGATGCCAAGAAGGGAAATGCCCGTGTTTTTATGCTGGACACCTAGAAGGCAGCTGAGATACCGGATGTGATCACCGGTACATTTCTTATAAATAATGTTTATGCTAGAATTTCATTTGAATCGGGTGCAAACCAAATCTTTATAGATTATAAGTTTTGTGGTCTATTAAATGAGCCCTTAGTTAAACTAGATAAACATTATGAAGTAGAAACTGCTGATGGGAATATAAGTAGAATAACCGAGGCTTTAGAGAATGCCACAATATCTTTAGCCAATCACGTCATACCTGTACGATTGTTGCCTATGACATTAGCAGGTTTTGATGTAGTATTAAGTATGGACTGGTTATCGTTTAATCAGGCCCGTATCTTATGTAACGATAGAGCTATTGAAATTTCGAACCCCTAATAACAAAACCATTCGTATAACTGGAGACAAAGAAGGAGGAAAAGTAGGAATTATTTCCAAGATCAAAGCAAGTCATTGTATAGGTAAGGGATGCATTGCATTCATGGCCTATGTAACTAAGGAACCCGAACCCAAGAAGATGGAGGAAGTGCCGATCGTGTCTGAAATCAAGGAAGTATTTCCTGACGATTTACCAGGAGCCCCGCCATATAGAGAAGTAGAATTCAAGATCGACCTTATACCAGGAACTTCACCAATAGCTAAATCAGCTTATCGTCTAGCACCTACAGAAATGAAGGAATTGAAGAAACAATTGGACGAGCTATTAGAAAAAGGATTTATACGGCCGAGTTCGTCACCATGGGGAGCTCCAATTCTGTTTGTTAAGAAGAAGGACGGGTCGATGAGAATGTGTATAGACTACCGCGAGCTAAATAAAGTCACGATCAAGAACAAGTATCCATTACCCAGAATCGACGACTTATTTGATCAGCTTCAAGGAGCAAGTTGTTTTTCCAAGATTGACCTAAGATCGGGTTATCATCAATTGAAAGTGCAAGAAGAAGATATACCTAAAACAGCGTTTAGAACCCGATACAAACATTATGAGTTCACCGTGATGCCTTTTGGACTCACTAATGCTCCAGCAGCTTTTATGGACACGATGAATCAAATTTGCAAGCCATACTTAGACAAGTTTGTTATCGTTTTCATTGATGACATTCTTGTTTACTCAAAATCCAAAGACGATCATCAAATTCATCTTAAGATCATACTTGAAACCCTAAGTAACGAGAAATTATACGCCAAGTTTTCTAAATGTGAATTTTGGTTATCCGAAGGAAGGAAAAGCCAATGTAGTGGCTGATGCCTTAAGTAGAAAAGAACATGAAAAACCTAAGAGAGTCTGAGCTCTTAGATTAGAACTTAAAGTTGATTTAGCTAGTCAAATCAAAGAAGCTCAGAAGTTGGCACTAGAGGAAGGAAATATAAAAGCCGAGAAAGAGAACGGTATAATCGATCAGTTGACTAAAGGAAGTGATAAAATACTTAGACTCGGTACAAGGATTTGGGTACCGATGGTTGGAAGTCTAAGGGATAAGATTCTAGAAGAAGCTCATAAGTCAAAGTATATGATGCATCCGGGAAGTGACAAGATGTATCACAATCTAAAGGATGATTACTGGTGGATCGGTATGAAGAAGGATGTTGCTTTGTATGTAACTAAATGCCTAACATGTTCAAAAGTGAAAGCCGAGCACCAAAAGCCGTTAGGATTGTTACAACAACCTGAGTTACCAATTTGGAAATGGGATATGATAACTATGTATTTCATCATGAAGCTACCGAAAACTTCACGCCAAAATGATGCGATCTGGGTTATTGTAGATAGACTCACCAAGTCTGCCCATTTCATTCCAATTCAAGAAACGTTTAGTATGGATAAGTTAGCACAATTATATGTCGAAAACATTGAATCATTGCATGGTGTGTCGCTATTCATCATATCCGATAGAGATAGTCGTTTTACTTCAAACTTTTGGTCAAGTTTTCAAAAGGCTATGGGGACTCGATTAAACCTAAGTACTGCTTACCATCCCCAAAATGACGGCCAAAGTGAACGCATGATTCAAACATTAGAAGATATGCTCCGTGCTTGTGTCATCGATTTAGGAGGAAGTTGGGACACACATCTCGCGCTAATGGAATTCTCATACAACAAAAGTTATCACACGAGTATCCAAGCAACACCATTTGAAGCATTGTATGGTCGTAAGTGTAGGACGCCTGTATGTTGGTCAGAAACAGGTGATGCTCAGTTGTCAGGACCTGAGATTGTCCAAAGAACTACGGATCAAGTTATACAAATCTGGGAACGATTGAAAACGGCAAGAGATCGACAAAAGAGCTATGCGGACATTCGCCGCAAGCCTTTGGAATTCAAAGAAGGCATACAGTGTTATTGAAAGTGTCGCCTTGGAAAGGTGTCGTCCGATTTAGAAAGAAAGGAAAACTGAGTCCACGATTTGTCGGGCCATTCAAAATACTCGAACGAATATGACCGGTTGCTTACCGCCTAGCGTTACCCAAGGAGATGAAGGGTATTCACGACGTGTTTCACGTATCCAATCTTCGCAAATGTTTAGCCGATGAAACCCTTGCAATGCCATTAAAAGATGTTAAGATCAACAAGAAACTTAAGTTTGTGGAACAACCAATTCAAATAGAAGATAGTATGATCAAGTTCCTCAAGCACAAGCGACTCAAGCTCGTAAAAGTCAAATGGGATTCAAGACGTGGACCCGAGTATACGTGGGAGCTCGAGTCAGAAATGAAGAAGAAATATCCCTATCTATTCCAATAAATCTCGAGGACGAGATTATTCAAAAGGTGGGGAGGATGTAACACCGTGTCTTTTACCCCTTACAATTAATGCTTAAAAATACCAACTTAGAAAGTACAGGGACCAAATTTGTAAATTCGGAAAATATGCTCCCGTCGCGGTACGCGACGGGGGTAACAATCAACCCATCGCGTAGCGCGATGGGCATGGTGAGTCACCTGACACGTGTCCAACAACGTGTCAACATGTGGCGCGTTGTGACAAGCCACGTGTCATCACCAGATAAGGCAGCGTTATTTTGCAGCACCGCGGTACGCGACGGGTCCCAAGGAACCCATCGCGTACCGCGATGGGGACGAAAATTGGCTATAAAAGGGGGGTGACGGGCATGAGTCCCATTCATCCCAAACACACCTTCACTTTCACACACATAGCCTCGAAATATGTGCCCCGTTGCCGTAGCAAGCCGACGTGATGTTTTCTCGTAATTCGTGCAAACGAAGTTGGAATTAGGCTAGCAATCACATAAGCGAGTAGATCAAGTCCTGCCTTATCTTGTTATCACTCTAAGCATCCAATCTAAGGTAGGAGTTATGTTTAAGTTATTTGAATTATAGCTTAGACTATCAATCGAGGCTATGGCCTTTAACCTTGATCGTATTTTACAAACATTCATTCACAATCATGTTTTCATAAACGTTACTTCATGAAGAAGTAATGTCAAACAAAAGATATATTTTGATGGGCATGTAGTAACTGGAAGGGGGATATCACTAGTAGTAAGTTTCTTGCCTAAGGAAAAGTAATTCGCATAAATCCCAATCAACCGAGGGACCCGTTTACTTACCTGGAGAAACTTACCAACGTGTTAGAACCTATTAGGCCAAAGCATGCTATATCAAACGTCACATAAAACCAAGTGTTTTCAATCACAATCAAAGATAAACGATTTCAAGGTTAAGCTTACAATCATAGCTTAATCATCATTCAAAACATTCATACGAACCTATTTTGTATAGGTTAAGTATCATTCACAATCAATCAATCAATCAGTCAAGGTTTTCCAACACCGACAGTACATGTGAATACGTTAACCTTTTCAATCAGTCAAAACTTATTTATACTCAATGAGACGAACGAGTGTTTGTCTTAACGAGTCAATCAATGTCTACATGAGATAACGAAATCTCTAAAACGTTATAATACAAAATAGAGAATAATATCAACTCAGACCGAATACGCATGTGTATGGATCCAAACATAACTGTTAAAGCTCAATCAATCAATCAAAGGCAATGAAGCCGCGAGCTTAAACGGTCATGACCAGTTCTCAGTTCAGGGCCGTTTGGCTCGGGGAATACCGTTGTGTGTGTAGGGCAGTGGTACATATACCGGAAGTAGAAATGCTTCCGCTGAGATTGTCAAGAAAACTACATTTGTATTGTAATCGTCATTCAAAATGTTTTATTGAGTCATACGTGTTCACCAGCATATAGCTGACGTATTTTTCCAACCCATTGCAGGTAGTTAAGCATAAGTAGCATTAACAAGGATTGGAGTCTTAATGAAGATAGAAACGCGTACAAGATGGCTCCGTTTTTGATATATAATCCTTGTAATATGAAAACATAACTTTTGTAAACCAATACTCGGGTATTTAATTCCCGAGTATATTTTCAATGTAAATTAATATTATATTCAACCTAAAGTCTTCCGCTAAAATTAACCCATAAACTCTGATATATTTACAAAACAGGTACCAACTTGTGGTCACACGCCTAGGCCCTAAGTCGGGTGTGACATCACATTTGGCCACATTATTAAAACATGTGGCTAGTTAAATGTCACAGTTTGTGGCTAATGCATGTGTTTTTGGTCACATGTATCAAAGATCAAACAAACTATGACTGTATGTCACATTTCGCCACACATTTTTATAATGTGGCTAGCTTATGTCACAGTTTTTTTTTTCAAAGTGTGGCGAAAAGTACCTGAGTAGGTATAGAATGATCATATGAAGAAAAACATATGTGGCCAAAACATTTTGGAAGGTTTTCAAACGTGGTCAAAGACCTTTTAGCCACACATTTAAGCCGAATTGTGGCAAATCGCCCAGACCACATGTGTGACTAAAAGGCGATATTCACGTAGTGACACGGGTTTATAACCTAGTATTCTAGTATTAGTTGCATGGTTAAGGGGTTAATTGTATTAGGTAGGAATAAAAATGTAAATAGCAACTTTTGGTTAAAGTCAAATATTAGTTAAGGGGTTAATTGTGGTCATTTATAAAAGAGTAAAGTCAAATGTGTTGGTGCTTGAGAAGGAAGAAGATACGAAACCACCAAGAAAGATGGATTCTTTGACTACTGACTATCGGCATGCGACTCAACTGACCGACCACTACCGGTGCCTGGCTTGTATCCTTTTCAACTTAATTTCACACTTTGAAAAACTAAGAGGGTATTAATTATTATTACTATTATTCTGTTTTATCAGAATATGTAATAAATACTTTGTTATGGAAGAGTTTGATCACCTCAAAATTCAATTGGAAGATGTTATGTTGGCAACAGACACCTTTGCACCCAACAAACGTATTGGGAGTGGAGGGTTTGGGTCGGTGTACAAAGGCGAAATCTCGGACTTGTAACGGTAGCTTGTAAGCGTTTAGATCCTAGGTTCGGGCAAGGGCATGTTGAGTTTTTGAAGGAGATTGTGATGCTTTCCAAATACAAACATGAAAATTTGGTCTCTCTCCTACACTTTTGCATTGAGAGGATTCTCGTGTACGAGTTTGCATCTCGTGGGAGCCTCGATTGCTATCTAAGTGACCCTAGTCTTACCTGGATTCAGCGTCTCAAGATATGTATCGGAGTTGCTCGAGCACTAAACTATCTTCATGATCCCTCGGACACCCACCAAAGAATACTCCATCGAGACATTAAAAGTGCCAACATCCTTTTGGATGAGGAATGGAATGCCAAGGTTTCGGATTTTGGCCTGTCAAAAATTGGCCCCGCTAACCAACCTCAAACATATCTTATTTCAAATGCAGTCGGTACGCCTGGATATTGTGACCCGTTGTACTGGGAGACGGGTATCCTATCAAAAGAGTCTGATGTGTACTCTTTTGGAGTTGTGTTGTTTGAAATTATGTGTGGGAGATTTTGTTGTGAATATCGTGATGGTAGTCTACTTGGCATTTTAGTGCCTTTGTGGAAAAAATGTTATGAAGAAAAAAGACTAGATGACATAATTTTTCATGGTATAAAGGAACATATGAAACCTGATTCTTTGAACACGTTTTCAACCATCGCTTATCAATGTTTAAAGAGAGCTCGTAAAAAACGACCAACAATGGGGGATATCGTGCAAAAACTTGAGATTGCACTTGAACAACAAGTAAGTACTTTTTCTTACCATTTTATTAAATGTGCCATATGACAAGTCTGTAGTTGATTAATATGCAGACACATAATCGATTCAAAGTAAAAAATTAATATTGTGGCAGGAAATTTTTGATAATGGGGAAAAGTTTGAAAGAATGCGGGCGAATGCAGATCTTGCTGTATCTCCTCTGTCCTACAAAACCGAAAGCATGAAGTCTGTTGATATGGTGGAAAATATGAAGATGCCCGACTCAGAGAATGAGGTAATATTACGTTATTGCCTTTCATGGCTACATGTTTTCTTGAAATCTGACTGGTTATATGATACATCTTTTGTAGGTTAATATTGGACTACCTTCTCCAGATAGTGTTGATTTCATTTCTTTGCAGGTATGATGACATGTGTCAACCTCTCACTGGTTCATATTAAGAATCTTGAAATAACATTGGTAAAATACCGTTGTTGCAGATAATAAGAAATGATGATCTTGAAGAATTAAAGGAGCTTGGTTCTGGTACATTAGGGACGGTTTACTATGGAAAATGGAGGGGAACTGATGTGGCAATTAAGCGAATTAAAAAGAGTTCTTTGCAGGTCAATCATCCGAGCAAGAGAGATTGGTTAGTTAGTTTGTTACTCATATATTCTTTCATTAATCTATGTAATTTTGGTAACTTAGGGTTTATGATTTGATTGCAGACAAATGAGTTCTGGCGGGAAGCTGTCATCCTGTCAAAGCTTCACCATCCAAATGTTATAGCATTTTATGGTGTGGTACTAGACGGACCTGGTGGGGACAGTAGCATCTGTCACTGAGTTTGTGGCTGATGGTTCACTAAGACGTGCTTTACTTCGCAAAGATAGGTATTTTTGTTATATTATTAGTATTATTTTTTAAGACATACATATTGCATATATTTTTTATAACTAATCCTTTATATGTGATTTGCAGGCATTTGGATCAACGAAAGACACTCTTAATTGCTATGGATGCAGCTTTTGCGATGGAATATTTACATTCTAAGAACATTGTGCATTTTGATGTTACTTGTGAGAGTTTATTGGTCAATATGAAGGATCGTTCACGCCCTATATGCAAGGTTAAAATATCATCAACTATGCATTTTGACATACTAATAATATATACTGTTTTTTTTTTTCCAATTATTATTTTATATGCAGGTTGGTGGTTTGGGCTATCAAAGATCAAGCAAAATACTTTGGTTTCAGGTGAAGTTAGGGGGGGAGCTTTGCCCTGGATGGCTCCAGAGCTACTTAATGGCAGTGATAATAAAGTTTCTGAAAAGGTGTTTATAATTTAAATTATAAAGTTACAAATAAAAAGTTTAATCATATAATGTTACTTTTCGTTACAGGTTGATGTGTTCTCTTTTGGAATTGTGTTATGGGAGATCCTGACTGGTGAGGAGCCATATGCTAACATGCACTATGGTGCTATTATAGGCCGGGTTTCAATTAACGGCTTACTGTGCTACTCCGTATTATTTATTTATTTATTTGTTATGTTAATGCGTGTATTTGCAGGATGCATTGTTAGCAACACTATGAGACCTGAGATTCCGAAAGATTGTGACGATGAATGGAGAAGGCTTATGGAGCAATGTTGGGCACCTGACCCTATGGTTAGGCCATCTTTCACTGAAGTAACCAGTTGGTTACGTCTTTGTCAAGCACCAAACCGTAGGCGGTCATGGCCACACGGGATCTTAGCTAAATACAAACTTACAAAATAGATGTTAAACTTTGGCACAAGGAAAATCAGGAAAAAAATTGATTTGTATTTTTTTAGATTGTGTGAAGAGTTGTAT